>NW_010257210.1:39480-134302 GCF_000690775.1 Eurypyga helias
AAAACAAGACCCTTGATATTCCACCCCCTGTAGCAACCTGGACATGACTGGACAGACCAACCGCAGGAGATACGAACTCCAGAGCCTCTCTAGTTGACCTAAAAGTGATAGTAATTTATGTTAAAGGAAATTATATCTCATCCTTTTTGCAGTTTGGTTCAGGAATTGCTTTGAACAAAACCAAACAAGTATCTTGGAGGCAGTTTTGGAAAACCACAGTTCTATAAGATAATTTTTCAGAACTAATTGTTCCATAAACAGGATTTTCAAGTGGATTGGTGTCACTATTTCCCTGTGGTGAAATAACCCTGTTTCCTCCCCTGTGCCAACACCCTACTGCAGTACTCTCAGTTATTCCCAAATGATACACATCCCTTGTCACACTTTGCTTGAGTTGGCACATGCCTGTTTCTGCAAACTTAGTGAAATCTCTGCTGCTGTACCAGTGCACAGATGCATGAGAATACTCTGATGCACCTACTGAACCTGTTTTGTAACACAGAAAATTCTGCTTTGTTACATTTTGTCATAAAAAGGAGGGCTGGAGAACAGAGTTATGCAATAAATTCTCACCACTCACTTTCTGGATGAAATCACAGGAGAGCTGGGGTTGTAAGGATCTTTTTTCCCCTATGAACGGCTTTCTGTGGTCAGTCCAAGTTACAGTATGGTCAGCCAGGCAGAAAATAATCAGGGAAACCATCATGGAAAAATACTGTGCAGGCACACTATGCTTCCTGTTCTGGTCCACACTTCTTTTTCTGCTTTGTTTTGGTGCTGGACTTCGTGCAACCATGTGCACCATAAGAGGCAAGTAAGATTTAAAAAAGACTTCACTGAGAGTTATGATTTTGTGGGGGATCAAACCCATCATCTTCAGTGTAGATTCCACCCTGTGTGCATGATTTTATGAAGTCCTGAAAGGTGCTGAGCATTTGAAAGTTTATGAGAATTCCCCAAACCCAGTAAAATAAAGATATTTCCTATGGCCCACAGATGGGCAGATTTAGCCCTCAAACGTGTGCCTGTGTTACGTAGTGTTTCCAAGGTTGCATATATCCATTAGGGGTGCAAGTACTTTAAAATAGTTGACAGCAGTCAGTGACCTAGATGCTAGGTATGGAGATATGTTTCAGAAAATTCTCGCTAAATATATTTTTGTTTGTAAACCTTTAAGCTGTCTATGCAAATCTACTGCACACAGTTTGATTATCTTCTCATTCTAATGATGTTGAAATGAATAAACAAAGAAACAAACAGATAAATAAAGCTCCTAAATAGCCCTTAAAAAAAAGGAAAACAAAGTAAAAGATATAACGTCAATGCCATTAAGATGTGGTTAGCAATTTTCTGTATGCCTGAAAATAGACATTATGAAATTCTGTTATTCTGAAATACTGAATACCAGTTAAAAAAAAAAAAGTTATGGTTGGAAGTGTCTCATAGAACTGATTTTGTTTTCTTCCTTGTATTACACAGAACTAATGGGTATAAGACATGTAACAGCTCCAGAGGAGGATATTTTTTTAAAAACTTCCTTAGAGCATAATGGATACTCTGTGACTATTTAATAACAACATTAACCAAAATATTATTAAGGAGATGCATTGTAAAAGACCTCCTTTGACAAGTAACTATAAAACATAATTCTATTTAGATTATTTTAATTAGACCTGAGATGATATGAAAAGATAAACACATCTACCCAATACAGACTATTAATGAAAACATCAAACGGTATGTGTGAGGGCATGTAATTGCAGTTCAACAGGATACCAAAGCACAAGTGTAGATTAAAGCAGAAATACATTCTTTATTGTCAGGAGTGTTATGTTTTTTAGAACATCACCTCTACATCCATGCGTTTTCTCAACTGAAATTGGTTGCTTACCTGGAGAGATTGTCTAGGTTGTATTTCCTGATTCAATACAAACATAAATCATATAGAATGATTGAACATTTTTCATATCTGAACTTGTAACAAACCAAATTAGTAAAATATTGAGCAAAAAGGTTGTTCAGACACTGAAAGGTAGATATATGCATTTGAACTAGTACAAGAAACTTCTGAGCTCTGGAAGGTTGTCGTCTATACTGTTGAATTGTTAACACAGTCCTGGGCATCGTTTTGGTCCTGTACAATTCTCTCTCTCCAGTTAGGCCTGATTTGAAATTTGAGTGGGCTGAGGGCCATTCCTGGTAGGCAATTCTGCTTTGAAGACCTTGTTCTGAAAACTAAAGAGGTTTAATAGTAGAGGTGTGAACCAATCCATGCCAATTGCCCTGCCCTAGTACCTATAATACTTGGAAATGAGAACACATCATCTGGAAGATTCAAATCTTCCTTATAATACTTTGATGGGTATCTCATCACAGAAATAGCATTTTCCTTTGTTTCTGTGTAGCACTGGGTGATTTTGAGCCCCTTAGTTACTGAATAATCTTATCATCATCTGAAAATACAGCACATTTTCACACATGCTATCCATAGCATGGAACTTAAAAAGCAGCCATCACCTTTACCTTTCAGAATTTGTTATACAGAGATGTAATGATATAAGCAATTTTCATAAATTGTAGGTCATAATGGGATGCTAACAGCTAAAAGCTGACCTTTTTTTTTTTTTTTTTAAGAAAATGGCCTTACACATGTTTTCCAAATGCTTCAGTGAAAAAAGTTAGAAACCTTTTATAGCTGAGGAGTAAGACATACCTCTTATCAAATTTATCTCTCGCAATATGGAGCTCATTTCAAGCTGTGTTTTCCCAGTGTATGAATAATGGTGTATCTCCAAAATCTGGTCACATCTGCCAAAGAGGGAAACACTACAAAGGTGTCACAGATTTTAGTGTTCGGGACTGCTGTAAGTCACAGCCCAGAGCTGCAATATGGTTGCAGTTAAAATGAAAGTAGAAGCCAAGGAAAACGGAAGCTGGGAGGGGATCTGGTTTTCCCCTTATCTATTCCCAGTCTGATTTGTCATCTGGGATTAGACCAGAGGTAGAAGATGGAAGGGGACAGCAAGCCCCTGACTTTTAGTTACGTATGTCTGTGGAGGAGTGCAAAAGGAGGAGCTACTATAACATGGACAAAGGAGATCAGAACCACAGGAACAGAAAACGCTTTGGATGTATGAGTCACATCGCATGACTTCCTAACCACAGGCTATGAGAAAGAACCCTCCTTGAGTGTGCTGCTAATGGTGAAATGATCAAAGTATGCTGATGGGCCATGGGATTACTGTAAAAAAATATGCATTTGCTGCTCACGCCAGATGCAAGAGGTGTTTTTCTCTAAATTAAAAATCAGTCAAACATAAATTTCTGGGGCTTTGGCAGTATGTTGTCATGAAAAATTAATTTAGTTGTAAAACGCATTATGCTTTTAGTAATGAAAAGAATCTACAGTTAAAAAGTTAAATAATTTGGGGGCTTTTTTCTTTTTTTTTTTTTTTTTTTTTTTGAAAATTACTGATCTTGTAACCTCCCTGTTGTGGCTGTTTGGGATAGATTTCTTGCCAGCCATTGTAATTTCTGCCTTCTGCTCTTAACCTAAATTAAGATGTTGAAAAATAAAAACAAGAATGTCAAGATGGGTGCTGAAACTACCTATATTTTATTTTTAATTGTAGTCGTTATTTAAGATAATATTCTACAAAACGTAAAAAAGAGAAAATTAGAATATCTTAGTAAAAAGACAATGTGTCTTGAGCTTGTTTAACATGGTATTTTGAGGCTTGACAGAATAATTGATTCAGGAGTCTTGTAATAGTTCAGTGCAGCCTTTCATTTCTAGGTGACATAGATGAATCAAGCCTAGATCCATTGTTATCTCAAGTTTTTCTAATTTCAAGGCTACTTGATCATCTTATTTCAGATCCTATAAATCAAATAATTCCTGCCAGCAGCATTGACTGATGCAAATGTGTCAAGCCTGCTGATTTCTGTCAGTTAAAACTCTGAGGTACTGGAGACAGGAGTAAGTGAAGAAGGGTGCCCTCTCACAGGCTGTATTTTACCAAGAAAATTATGAATGTTATGGGATTTTGTGTAAGTGTACATGAGCAAAATAGATAAACAGAGATAGTATGTTGGAATGTTGAGGCAGAGGACAGAGACTAAGAAACCATAAAAGTGATGTGAAAGTTGTAGTTGAAAGGGAAGACAGAGGTTAAAATTCCATGCACTGGACAATGAGAGGGATGTAGACATGATAAACACATAGACATGATAATGTCAGTGGGAGATAGGACTGTTAGGGAGATGATTTGGGAGACCTTGATGACACAACCACAGAGAAAGCAGAGAAGCAGATTTTAGGAGACCAAGTAGAACTGGAAACAGCTAGGATACTGTGAAGGGTGTTTTAGAGTAAAACAAGGGTTTTTTTGAAGGGAATATAACAGTAGACAAGAGAAAACTGGGAAAAAGAAAAGGGTGAAAAGGGAAATGAGTGTGTAGAAAGAGAATAGGATGTTAGGAAAAAAGGAAGCTGGAGAAAAGAAAATTTCTGAAGTGGGAGTGAGTTGATCAGAGAATGAGAAGAATGGAATTGTCTGCACAGGTAACGAAAAGAGAGATTTATGTGGCCACATGGCTACGCTGCCATGTTATTTATGTGAGATGAGCCTAGGGAAGGGACTACAGCCTCTTACTTCCTTTGGTAAGTCTCTATTTTATATGCTACCTGGAATTTTAGGCTGTGGGTTCCATTCTCTTCCATCACACATTTTCTGCATGCTTTAAACTAACTGAAATCAGTTTTACATTCTGTGGGGCGGCTGAAATTTGGCAAGAACACTGCAGAATTTCCTTTAGTCTCATTGGGTCTCAGTGATTTAATGAGCTGCACATCTGTCCCTTGGGAGTGGTCTATACCCTAGTTCAACATCTGTAAAATGGGGCTAATAGTTCTGCCATAGTGCAGAGGAATATTGTGAGAATGAATTCTTTAAAGACTGTGATGGTGCTATGTATACAAATCCCAAAGAGAAGGTGGAGTCACAAATGTGTATTGGAGAATGCTTCAAGGCTAGAGAAATATTTTGATGTTAAATTGAGACAGGAATTTTGCCCTACTCTCCTGAATGTGGCGAGGAATATTTGAATGATCCCTTGAATGCTCATCATAGAGTTACAAGCAGGTCATGGTAACCTTACAGAGTTTGCATGCAATTTCCATTCATGGAGCATTAAGTAAGTCCTTGTCTTTTTAATAGAAAGTCAATTCATCATCATGTGTATTTTGATGCCTTTCCTGTTTGCAGTGTTCAAAGGGGTTATCTGTCATTGATACATGTTCACTACTGACTTAACATGAAAATATTCTTCTCATTAGATCCGATTTTAAAGTTATTTAAATCTTGTAATTTCAGTATCTTTAAAGATTTTTATTGATATATTATTGCTTTTGTATTGATAAGATTTCTTCATTGGCCTGATGTGATATGCCATTTTAGGTAGTCTAGGATTTTCTAGGTTGGTATTATGACAATTGAAATAACTGTCATGAAGAAACATTTTAAAGTAAACAAAATCTGTCATATTTGCATATAAAAAGTAAATACATGAATGTAATGAATAAAGAAAATCTACTTAAGGACAAATCTACATGTGGTTATGTAGCATACATACTGGGGGTGAAGTTAAGCCACAGGTATGCTACAGTTTCACAGGGGTTATCTAACTGTGCGCAGACCTTCTGAGTAGTATGAGGCAGACATGTAATGACTGACAAGGGTGGCTTTGGTACAAAGGATGAAGGAAGCATTGGTTCTTTGGGACAGAGTTTTGTGGTTTTGCAATCTCCACAGCTATAAAACCTTGACCCCTGAGTACATTTCCTGGACATATATTTCATATTCCATATAGTAAATAATTCCGTATTCCATATAGTAAATAATCTTCTTAGAATGATTTGGGACCTATCTTGAGAGATCTTGGTAAATGTAATTTAGAAGTGGCTTTGGCAGATGCAGTGCAGGAAATCAAAGTACAAGACTCCACTAAGTGACTTGTTAATTGCTGGCTACCCATTCTGCCAGTAAGTCTGGAATTTGACTTCAAGTTCTGAAAAACAAAGTGAGGGGTAACCAGACTCTGTCTCCATATGAGATAAAGGTGGAATTCAATCTAGGACTAAAACACCTATGCTTTCATCTCTTTATATAACTGTCTGTCTGATTTGGTTATCTAATCTCCCGTCATGCTCAGAAGAGATGTAGGATTCAATCCAGGTGCCTGAAAATAGACATCTAATGTCATTTCAGGTGACTGACATGCACATAGAAGCTGCCAGCTATGATATAGGGCATACATAGGGTAGACCTGCACTCTTCAGGATCACAGCTGGAGGTCAGGAGGGATGCCTCCAGTAATGATAGATACCTGCGTTAAGGCAAGTAAACTAAGACCAAGGTGACTGGGGTGAGGTGAATTGTTCACTGGACTCTTGATTGCATTGACTAGATCTCAGTTGACTGTAATGGGAGCTTAGATACCTAGTGTAGATATAAATAGCTTTGAAGTAAATTTAGTTACTTAAATCTGGAATGGAATTTAATCCTAACTATAGAAAAAAACAAATTTTCTTCTACAGTTTTTGTGCAAGCTGTACTTCAGAGAGACAGAGGCTCGCAGTCAACACTAACTTACTGCATATCTCTTAGCATATATTAATGAAAAATTATCATACTTTAACAACAAAACATTTTACAGGACCTAGCAAAACTGCAAAAGGATTCTCTACTTAACTCAGATGCTAGATTCTGAGTAATTATGTAGAAAATTATTTGCACGTGTTGACAGATGGACCTTGTTAACTCCAAAAAATATAGCAGAAGTGTTATGCTGTAGAGCACTAGAGGCTGTGTGAGGTTCTGTACAGAATCCTTAGATTGGAAAGACATATTAAAACGAGAGATATTTGTCTGAATTAATAATAATAACGTCAAAGCCCAAAATAATATAGGAGGTATACAGGATAGCAGATGGTTGCATGTTAGCATGACCAAACAGAAAATGTCTTTCCAACTTCCATAATCATATTTGAAAATCACTCTAGACTTACTTTATATCACTTAGCCATGTTTCCAGAGCAAATCATAGCTATTTATTGACAAACACATTTTCAGAATCTGAGAGCATTTACAGAATAATCTGATCTTTAAAAATGCTTCAGAACATTTTGGGAGTTTTGTTTATTTGTTTGTTTCCTCTCTCTGCCCCCCACCAAAACCTTGTCTTTTTTTTTTTTTTTTGTGTGTGTATGAAACTTTTAAAATATGACACAGTAGCTTGTAATACTACACCGAGGTGTAGTGAAACAGCCAATCACCTGTAAATTAGTAAATGGCTGTACGATACATCAGGTATTCTGGAGCTATTCTGGCTCCAAGAAAGGGGCACACAGTTGAAGCAATGTCTGGAGACCTGACCTGACAAAGGCCAGGGCAGTTTTTGAAATTGCTTACTGTGCTGGACCATCCCAGGTGCCTTTTAGGTAGGAACTGTCTCAGTTTAGGAATAATCAGAGATCCTGCACATCCTCACCTTTTCAGCTCAGAAGCTGAATTCCTGCATAACCAAAAAGACACCATTTCTTGGGAAAGGGCCAGAAATGTGTTTCTAAATGACCAGAGATCTTTCTCAGTTTTAGAAATAATTAGGTCATCGATGAATTTGTTGTCTAGTAAAAGTGTGCAGTTTAGCTTTAATTAGTACACATGAATATTTTTGGTCTGATCAGAGACTTATTTTGGCTCAGGTCCCAAACAATGACTTTTAACCAGACTGTTTGATGTTGGAGTCTGTCCCTGTTCATTGAACTCTCCCATGAAATTACTAGCCCTAGGAATCAGTCTTTCAAAGCAGAATCTGGTTTTAATTATCAAGGAAAGTAAATCCCCTCAATAGACCATAGATGAGTTCCAGCTGAATGCCCAAATTTACCCTTTGCAATTTTTTCTCAGTTTTAACAGGATATAGTAAATTCACATGGTTCTCAACACAACTTTAATAAACAATCAACATTACGCAAACCTAAGTCTGCTCAAGTTTTTTCTGACATTCTGATAAAATGCAGGACATTTTAGTGACAGCAGTCTAGTGCTATCTTCATAGCACAAACATTGGCAGGGCTCATAACCTAAAAATGAAATAGACCATGAACAAAATTGAAATTAGTCCAGTGGGATAAATTGTATTTTAACAGGTAGTTCTAAGTAAGGGATGGTGAATAGCTTCATGATCTGATATTATTGGTCCTAGGGCAATAATTTTGTCTTGATGCTAAGAAGTGGCAAATCTTGACCTTTACAAATATTCTGATCTGTTAAGCCTGACATGCTAAAACAAGAAGAGTTAAAGCATCCTGTTTTCTCTTTCTCTATTTACTTTTCACAGCTATAGTTATCTAAGACAGCAGCTCCTGAGATATTTTTCACTGTCATGAAATAAACTATACACCTAGATGCAGGGCCTCCTCTATTTTGGAGTAGACATTTAATGTCTTAAGTTATTGGTCTTGAAGCAGCAAGGAACATTGTGGGTTTTAGGATATTTTGACTATGGAGCCAAATGAGTGCTGCAACAGACTAGCATGACATTGCAAACCATCAGTGGTCTGTGGCTTATAGTCCATGACAGTGAGCACTAAGGTTATGTCTGTATTAATTAGGAGTGCAGTGCGATGGGAACAGACCTGTGTCTGAAAAAGTTGTTGCTGACCTGATGATCACGCTATATAGATTTAATTGGTTTTAATCTGAGCTAGCTTTACTGTGGTGCTATGGTCGAAAGGCCATAAGAAGTTGGAGCACATTTTGTACATCCTGTAATGTACCTTATGGTGTAGATCTACCCAAAAGGAATGAGTTTCTTATGCTCTGAAGCTGCTCTGCAATCGAAAGCACAGCCATTAAGTGGGGTAAATTAAGAGGTTCACTTCAAAAGTAAATGTCTTATACCAACTACTATCAAGCGTTTCCTTAATCCATGGAAGCTCTTGAAGAAAGTTTGATTTTCATGTATATTTTTTAAGCTGACACTTTTCCCCTAAGCTTTTAGATATTTCAGTCTTTGAATATTTAAGGCAGCCCTTCATAAACTGAATAAACAGCAGAGGGTTGCTTTCCAGAGATGACTGCTTGGTATTATTTTGTAAATTTCATTATACAGGCATCAGCGGTCTAATTGTTTTGCAGGATATATCCAGCAATGCAGCTGGTGAAGAGCTCCCTTTCTTATCAAAAGATGATTGCAATTATTATATGCAAGGCTGTAAAACCCTATTTTATTTTGAATTAAATAGATTGGAATGAAGACATGCATTTTTTTTCTAATAACGATTAACCCAAATTTTGGAAGGAAATTATCTTTCCACCACAGCTTGTCATATGAAATGATTTTTACTGGTATAACCTTTGAGCCAAATAAAAACAGTAAAAAGAAAGAAACTCTGAGTAAATTTATTAAATGTCACATAATGAAAACTATACAAAAAGTATGTATTTTTCACTCCAAACTTCTATTTTTCTTGTAGCCCAAGCAGCGCACATCAATAGTATCTTCTCTGGAATTTCACCGAATGAATCACAGCCACAATTATTTTGAAATCAACACATCCATTGGCTGTACAAGTTTTATTTCTACTCCTGCAATCAGTCCAGCTAATTATTCCTTTGGATCTCTGGAATACAGTGTTGAAGAGAGAGAACTTCCAGGTATAGAAAAAAAAAGAAGCTTACTTTACCTATCAACAACGCCTTATGAAACTATAGGTCTGTGGGAATTGCTGTTGTCTTTGGTAGTGAACTACATTTATCATAAATACACAAAATTACTCCTGAGTTTGTGGTTTGGGTTGTTTTGGGTTTTGTGTTTGGGTTTTTTTTGGTTGAGGCTTTGGTTTTTTTTTTTTGTTGTTTGTTTGATTTGGTTTGGTTTTTTCCTGCTGCTCAGCAAAGGGTTCTCATATTTCACGACTAATATAATTAAAATATACTTGTTCCTGAATCTTATATTTTGAACAAAACAAACTTTGATTTAGCGAAATGCCTAGAGTTGGTATTGTAGTATAGGTATTGTAGTTTTTGAAATTTTGATGAGTCAGGTACATATCTACTTTCACCATTTTATGATCAGCATACTCTTAATACGAATTTTAAGTTGGAAAAATGTGATTAGAAATCATTATGTAACTATCAGTAAAGATTCCCTTCAGGAAGAGAAGATTTCTAAGTAACCTGACATTGTTTCTGCAACAGTAATGGGATTCATTAAAGTAAAGCTTTAATATATTTGCTCTGATAATAAGAACTGAACAGTGTTATTGTAACTGTGAAGGTTTTATCTGTATATAGAGGTTTACAAAATGAAAATGCTTTAAAAAGAATTTAAATACTTTCTTTTCAACAGATCAAAACTTCAGGAGCAAGAAAGTGTCAGTAAACCGAGCATTTAGTGATTTTTGTCCCTTCAAATTTCATATGCAAGTTGCTTTATTTAGGCTAAACTTGTAGCAGAAGGGTATAGTACTTGGGAAAGCTGATGTATTGAAACAAATATTTTTGATAGCTAGTTTATGTGATCTGCAGATGGAGTTATTTCTTTTAAAGGGATACTTTATATAAGATATAAATAGAAGTAGATTGCTATAAAATAAAAAATAGTACAAAGGTTGAAATTCAGTATAAACTTGCCAATTGGCTTCTGTAGCATTGGTTTTGAAATGAGAGAATCCTCTACATTTCTCTTTGGTAGGGTTTGAAAATTCTGAAAACTGTTGCTTTTAAATGATCAAAAAATAATAAATTTCATAGATCACAGGAAAAGTATATTGTTCAAGAACTCTCATGAAATAGGTTACGAGTGAGAAATCCACTGTCTTATGGTGATGTGAAAGAGTTAAAATGATCAGAATTTATTCACATTGTTTTTTCTTGGGCTACCTGTGTCATTGTGTTTGAAACTAAAAGAATGTGCTTACATTCAGGGATATAGCAAATATATATTTCCTTTTCAAGCCTAGCTGGAAATAATTAAATTGAATGGTCTCTTTTATTTATAGGTCTGGGGTCATTTAATTCTTTAGAATGTTGGGTGGGTTTTGTTGTTATTTTTTTCCATTGTAAAGTAATCATGATTTTATTCTATGTAGTTGAATAATACTAAGCATGTCTTGATGTTTAAATCAAAACTAAGAAAACAGAAAGAACGTTCATTGGAGTTAGGTAATTAACTTTCTAGATTTCTGTAGTTGCACAGTTCTGCTTAAGTTCTTGATGTCTGAATTTGCTTTACTTTTATCTTCTTTGGTTAAATTTACGATGGACTGCACTCAGTAACTTTGAATCACTGCACTTCATTTTGTCTAGACTATAATCTCCTGATTATTAGAACTGTACATTTCTACTTTGTGGATTGATCTATGGATTGTGTGGAAAATTAATTTCCTCTGGTCTCTGCCTAGAAAGCTATGAAAAAATACCAATGGAAAAATGACTTCTTCTGAAGTTCTAGGCATCTTCTACAAGTTTTTCAAGAGTACAGGTTGCCACAAGTAAATCATTAAAGTACCATCAGTAAATGAAATAATTATAGTAAAAGTGTAATTCCCCTCTCCCCCCTCCCCCGTGGTTTCTATCCTAGAATTATTTAAATAATACATAGGATCATAGATTAGATCACAATCTTAGTCTGAATAAAAAAAAAAAAATATTTTGCTCTTTAAGGTCCTTTTGACTCCTTAATGATCGATGACACACTGTAATTCTGCAAGAGACAAGGAGTACTAATGTGTAAAGAGAATAGCAAAATCCAGAAAGAACAGATTGAAATTGTCTTCTTGTAAAAGTCTGAGGCTTGTTGCTTACCTAAACTGTTAAAAACTGAATCTTGAATAATAATGGTCAGTAAGGAGCAGAAGCAATGTTCTGATACAGCCTTTTTTTCTGCTTTATCTAGCTGTTGTTTCACTGAAAGGTTCCTTGTTCCTTTTCCAGATTTACAATGACAGCAATTACAATTCATCATTTGTCTTGACTATAATCCTCTGAATTGCCAACTTGTTCTGAAAATTCATGGAAAATCTGCACGTTAAAAGAAAGTTTAGCTCAATAATAATTGAGGATTTGTGCACATTTCAGCATTTCCTTCTGTATTATCTTCTTGGGGATTTATGTGCCTTGTGTTTTTTTTTTATTTTTAAACTATCATCAACAAAAAGCAACAAATTATTTTATCATGCTTATTGAGGTCAAGGGTCTTCTGGTTGACCAGAAAGATACAATATACTGAAGGAAGCCATTTTCATAGTAATTGCAACTAGTAGTTTTCTGTTGCTTTATTTGAAGCAATCAAAATGCTTTTTCACAGGATTTCTAAATCAGGAACTTCCATCTAAATAAGGCATTAGTATTTCCCTACGCAATTTCAGTGCTTTTTATATTTTCTTCAGGAAACTTGCAGTGATTTATTATCATTCAGATGAGAGTGGGAGATGAATACAACAAAATATTATTTTAATTCTAAAATCTTCATAATTTTACCTCTACCTCAGTAGTCTGCTACCAAAGAAGAATCAATCTCGTGTAAATTTTCGTGGATTAGAGAAAATTTCTTTTTATATCTGGGGACCGCAGTTTCACTCTTGGTGTTTTCTAATTCCCTACATCCCCTGATTTGAAACAGGGATCCTGATTTTCAAGAAGTGTGTTTCTATCAAGTAGAAAACCAATGAATTCTGCCACAGCACTATATTATCTGATTGACAGCACATTACAACATTGTGTGATTAACTAACTGGAGAACAGTCCACATGTAGTGGTAAGTATGTGCTTTGGGATCAGATGGCCTTGTAGTGTAAAAACACCCGTGTATGTTGCTGGCATGGATGGCAGAAGATACCTAAATATCAGGTAGCCTGCAATTAAAATGTAAGGATAAAGATTCTGTTCTTTGTTTTGAATTTTAGTGCATGGAAGAACCTGAAAAAAGTTAATGGAAACTCTTCACTGCTGCAGTATACATAGGGCGGACTGTGAATGCAGCTTTGGTGTGGCCTATTTTCACAGCTTCATTTACAGCAAGAACATTGTCCTCACAGAATTGTTCTTGAATTTTGAGTGAATGATCATGCTTTTGTAGCATTGCATTTCACCTCATGTTGGAGGTCAGTGGATCCAAATAATGACAGCTACTGCCAATAAACTTCCTCCTATTCTAAAAGCAAGTCCACTCTGTTGCACAAGGAAGTCATTACTGTATGCAACTCAGTCATGGCAAGATGCTAGTCATTTTCTTGATCATCTGAATACATATTTAGTAGGTGTTATGTGTGATAACACGAATGAAAAATTCGAGACCTGATAATCAGGTGATGGTTATATAATTTTGACCATAAAGACCACTAGATGTGCAAGATCATTCACCCCAGAAGAGGGCAGTCTGGGCTTTCAGCGAGATGCCTCTCTAACATAGGCTCTATGCCTTGTTCTGTACATCCCTGAAGTTCTTTTGAAACTGTAAATCTTAAAGATCGAAGATAGCAAAATTGTGGCCATCTTGGTAACGTCATCTTGGCAAAATCAACACTTGCAGCTGAAATTGTCACTGTGGATTATTTTATTTTTCATTTCTGCTGTATCAGTCAGAATAATGGATCTTTCCATTCATTATGTCTTCTTGTACTGAATATAATTGGGCTGTGAAATTAAAAAGACATTTCCACAGATATCCTTGTTCTGTTTCAGATCAGAAAATAGGTCTGCACTCAGATGCATGTATGCAGAAAAAATGTCAGCAGTTGTCCATAGGTGATCTCATTGAAATCTGTATTTTCAGGCGATGAGAATCTTCAAATTTTCCATAAACTCTGTATATTATTCATTGTAAAAGAGCATACAGTTTTTCGCTCATACCTGAAGGTATTTACTGAGTTTATCTCTTTGTAGCTGTCTGTCTCCACTGTAGGACCTTAATGTAGCTCTTACTCTTTTTATGTGTCTTGTTTTCTGACTATCAGTAACGTTATTTCATTCATCTAAGAAAGCTGCATTGTTCTTTACAAAAATCCAGAATGTACAATTCAAGAATTAAGTCTTTAAAATGTGGACTATAATTTTTTTCCTTCTATAATGAAAAAGTAATAGTTAAGTCACACCTTAGGTTTCTTTTAGAAACGTCTTCAGATCTCTCTTTAAAATAAATATCTGATCAAATTCACAGGCCTGATTTTTCTGAAGCAAAAGCTTAAAGACACACTTAAAGATAAGCTTGCAGTTTTATCTTTCTCTTTTGAAAGAATCAAGATATGCAGCATATTGCAATGGCTGTTAGAAAGTAGTAGAAACTTGGTCCAAAGAGCTGGTCTAAAATTCCTGGCTATGTTGCATTCCTAGATACAGTCAAAATTTATTCTGCTGCAGGAATGTTCCTTTATGTGACATTAGCAAAGGGGCTATTGGAAGTAGGTCACGTATTTGTCAACATTACTTTCTTATTCAAATGTCTCATTTATTAAGATCTGGTATGGAAACATAAAACTGTAATGTCTATGTAGACCCTTCAAACCTTGTTTCAACAATGATAAAAAGTTTTGGAGTTACTAGAAGTGAAATACAAAATGAAAGGAATGCAAGAAAAGAAGAAAATACCTTTTATTGCTAGAGGGTATTTCTAGGTGTGCTATATGTAAGCTCATGCTACGCTGTCTTTGTCTGGTAACAATACCTTACTAATTACCAAAAGCAGACATGGTTTTCTAATGACAGAGAAAGGGGAAATATTGCCATATAATGAAATAAGTGTAATCAACAAATGCTGGTAAATGAAGCATTCCCATTCCCTGCACTTTCAATGAGGGAACATCTGAAAAAACTGGTGTTATGAGCCTGTACCAACATATCATTAACTGAGAACTCTTTTTCAGGTGAAATGCCTGAGAAGATCAAATTCAAGACCTCTTTTCTCTTGTTTTTAATTTTCTTCATCATCATCTTCATTACAGTACAAAAAAATCTGCCAAGGCATTCTTCAAACCAGGTTAATTTGAGCCTGTTCCTCTATGAAGCTTATCTGCTTTTTTCCTTTCAGTTTATAGCAAAAATCAACTGAGTGCAATTAGTAAGATGTAGTAGAGCTATTCCTAGAACTGCTGCTGGAGATCATACTTGGTACTGTCTCAAACAATTTCTTTTTTGTTCTAATTAAGTTGTCCAGCAGATGCAGCATGTTAAGGTCTCCTTATGTTGCCCTTCTTTTTGCTGCTTCTAATTCCAGCCTTTGCACAGTTATCCAAGGCAGAGGTACAGCCTTTCCCACAGGAACAGAGAAATGCAGGCTTCATTAGTATCTATTTGTTAACTGTTACTGCCTTTTCACCTTCCAATTTCAAACCAGCATAATTCATGAAGTCCATTGTAATCATACCTCACTGTTACAAATATGTCCACATGCAGTGGATAATGTCAAAAAATTTGATAGCAGAAAGATCCCGTGAGGGGATGCCTGGAAAGCTGTAGATGAAACTGACTCTTGTCCCATTCAAAAATGATTTTTTTTTGCAAGAAAGTGATCTTCTGTGCTACCACTTGCATCAAATGTTAGGTACAGTAAGCCCTTAAATCCCATGCCACCTGAATTTTAAAGCAATCTTGTTGGAGATAGTTATATTTTTCCAACTTGAACTTCATGACAGCGTTGCTTAGCTCTTCCGTAAAGCCTATGCAGTGTTATCTTTCAGTCTTTTCTCAGACTTAAAATGAATTATCTGGGTAAACCCACTTACTAGCTGTTAGTGTGTACCTGCTCTCCAAACATACTCTCTCACATGTCACTCACTCTGTGGACATTCTGATTGCTAAGTCAGTAGTAAACTAATATAGAAATAAAACAGTTTGAAGCAGAAATATTGGAGGAACAAAACTGCAGATGGGTCTCTAAGCCCTGTTGTCAGATATAGCATTGGATGTGTTAATGAAATAAGAAATGACATGAACAGCTAATCTCTTTTCAAATTACATTCTGAACCATCTGACCACATGTGGATAGGCATGTGCTGAGCAATGTGCGTGCCTGCCTTTTATTCAAATGACTATTCTTCAGAGAATTTGCTGTTTTCCACCACATGATTTGCTCACTATGACTAAAGCCAATTAACAATTGCTGACAATACAGGGGAAAAAACCCCTATGTAATATTTAAAATACATTTACAAATTTTGAAAACCTATATTCTTAGGCCTCAATCTGGCAAACAGGAAGGTAGGAAATAGAGCAATGCTGTGATGATGCAGGAAATGACAGTTTCTTGGAGACTGTCCTAAAACTGGGGAATATTTCCCTTAGGATTCTTAGGAACACTATGCATTATGCTGCAATCAGCTTCAGGTATTAGCTATTTCTTTGACTTTTTTTTTTGCACCTGAAAGAAACATAATGTATGCATGTTTGTGTACATGTCTATTTGTGCTTTTAAAGTATATTAAAATAGATTTAGTTGCACACATCCTCTTCTTTGTGAGATGACAGAACAGACATGTAACAGTGGTTCATCACATCGCAGACTGTTTTCCTGAAGAACACCAGATATTATGACAGTAATGCTTATTGAATTTTTAAAGAGCTTCTTTGGAGGAACAGGCTTTGAATGCAAATTTTAGAAAAAATATAATTTACATTTTTTATTATATATATCTGATGTACATTTTTCTGGTTATAATAATTATTCTGACAAATAACTGTAGACAATATTCATATTTATGTGATTGTCATCTTATTCAACTCTTAGCTCTGCTGGTTTTGGGGTATTTTTTTTTGGTTTGTTGGGTTTTTTATTAAGCTGGAAGCAAAATAAATCCTCAACTTGTAGTGGAACTATTTGCATAGACAGGTTGTTTTAGTCTTTAAGTTATCTTTCCTTTGGACATTTTTTAAATAAAATTTGACTGAGCTGTGGAGGGATGCTCATGAAAACTTCATCAGTCATGAGAATTACCATTGTAAGATGAGGCCTATAAGAAAAAAGCACTAGGATGTTTCTGTCTTCAGTTCCTCACAGTATTGTTTGAGGTGCAGTTTTCTTTCACTCTGTGAATGCATTTAAACTGATTGTAGTGTTATTTAGACTATTCTATCTTATATTTCAACATATTTTTCTTGTTATCATGTTATCTTATTTATATTTAATTGTTTTTCTGCTTCTTCTCCTTACCAGAATGTTTGTATCTTTAGAAAGCTTTCTGCTCATCAGATATATTCCTGAGCCCTATGTAAGGTGATTAGAACTGAAGGAAATGGCAAAAATGTGACTGGGTTTTTATAAGAATTTTAGTTCTCCAAGCATACTTAGTGACCTTCAGTTAAAAAAAAAAATCAAAACTTTCTGTATTACATAGCAAGCAGTAACAAAGAATTTTGTCTGTTTTCTCCTAAGACCATTCTGAAATGAAAGACAATTTTCTTTCTTTTTCTTGCTCTCGTTGCATGTAACTCAAATACATCTTTTTTTATATACTCTTTCTTGCTATGCAATTGTAATGCTACTACCATTTGCTCTAATAAATCTCTTTTTCTATGTTGTTCCAAACTGCAATTTAAAAAATGGTCTATATGGGTGGGAAAACAATCCTTCTATACCTTTGGTGAATATCTCACAACCAAGGTAGAGTCAGTCTTACTCATTAGCTAATTAACTAGATATTTCATAACCTTCTCTATTGAACAACGTGAAAGAGACATATCAGACTATATTGCAGTTGGTAGTATTCTTGTGGAAAATTAAAGTTTGATGCCATTTAGTGAAAAGGGAAAATTGAACCCAGATTTCTCCCATTCTGGAATAGTCTCCTATCATTTTGTCTAAAATGAAGATGATGCCATATGTTCCAGGATTTTGATTCTAAACTCGAGAACATTTTTTGAGCAGGAATTAGTCAATAAATCTGAGACACAGTTATGAATGGTTTCAGAATGGCTGAATAGATCTTACTATAAACCACGATTAAATATTTACTTCTGTTTTTTCCTATGTTATTGAAAAACTTCTATACAGTAGCTAATTTGATAGTTTGTGATTAGATAAGAATTCAGAAAGACACTGGCAAGCTTGAAAAACATTAAAAATATTCCTTGCTCTCAGGAGCACATCAGTGCCTTGGTAGAAAGAAAAAAAAAAATAGACAAATTGAGGATTGAAATTGTCAAGAGGTTTCTTTGAAAATTTATAGAAATACTCTATGTTATACCCAATTTTGCACCTGGTCATACAAGTTCTGTATATTAGAGAGTGTTAATATTGGGTTTTAGCTGTAATGTAGCTCCAGTTGTAAAGTTGTATAAATTGAAAGGATTTTTTTTCCGTTTCTAATTTTTACATAGTGAGAGACTCATTATGTTCTTAGAGTTACTCAGAGGGTTCACTGAGAGTTTGGACTTATTCAGATGAAGAAGATAGAGGCAGATGGCCATGTCTGGGGAAGATATGAAACTGTACTCTGAAAATACATCAGAACTGTTGAAGACTCAATAAATTCTCATAAGTTTAACAAAAACAGAAGGACATAAAATAAAAAGCATTAGAAAGGTTGGCCTAAGTTTAATCTACTCTGTATCTTACTTGATAGTGACCAAATATGAATGCCTTATGCCTTTGGCAAATGTTTAATTGCACCAAAAAAAAAAAAAAAAAAAAAAAAAAAAAGAGAGAGCATAGTGACCCCTCTTCATAATGTTGTTACAGCATTCGACTATTTGCAGCCCAAAACCCTACTGGCTGTTTCCTATGCATTATGTAACCATAGTAGATTTATGTTCTATGGATTTCTCCACTGAAGGCATGTATAATTTTTATACCATCAAGATATTATTGCAAGGAGTTCCACATGTAACTAAATACCTAATCCCCATGAGGGGGTTACACTTTTTGTTTCCAATAATTTAAAAATTACAAAGGCTGAAAAGGAGGTCCAATGTTTATGTTCTAGAGCTTTCATTTGTGTGACATGCACCCAGCAGATTCTGACAACAGATAGTGCCAATTTTCTGCGTTTCAGCAGAACTGTTCATAGAAGTAACATTCTTGATTCCTGAGACAGAATCTTTTTCTTTTGGATCAGGCCTTTTTTTTTTTTTTTTTTGGCTAGTTATGGATATTTTCCTTATATCAAGAGAAGCCCTTAGTTAAAACATTTAAAAGAAAAGTCTTATTCCAACTTATGTTTTGTAGAGCTCATTAGTGGCTCTTTACTGTTTGCACATCTACAAGAATGAAAGTATTGAAGAATTACTTTGTAGCGGCACTATTTATGTATGTTTTATCTTAATATTTAAGTCAGGCTGAAGCATTCTGTTAAAAAAGAACTTGGTCAGTCTTCTACAGCTCACAAGGAATAATATTACTCATCTCCTCTCCATAATACATATTGGTAACAGTAGAGGCAACACACGTCTCATGCCATCAAAAAAATTAAACATAGACTTCTACATAGTCATACCATAGAGTATGTATGGTATGATACAGTACATAGGAGTTTGTGTCACACTTCTGATGATTTATAAAGCTATCTCCAGTCTCTTTTAATGTATCGGATATCTTGTAGCTTTGATGATAACATCTATGCTTCTGGTATCAGTCAGGCTTTAAGTGGCTATAGAGGAGTACGTCCTTGCACAATTGATAGCAAAATACTTATTTGTCAAGAAAGAATAATCTCCGTGCAAAACCTCAAGATATATATGAAAACCCAAACACATACAAAAACCGATTTTTTTGTAGCATTTTCAGTACCACTTAATTAAAATTTCGTTTAGTTTAAATTCAACTTAGTTGAATTTTCTGGGGCCTAGTATGCTTGATTTTTTTTCATTTAAATTTAAGTTGTTCTTCTAATATAATGCTCTCCTAGCAGCTTTTCATTTATCAAGCTATCAAGATGTCACATATATATATATTCATGCTTAAGATCTGTCTTGTTACGCTTAGCTTACATGAGCTATTATCGGCAGAAAGGTAGATGTAAGTTTATTCAGTATTAATGTTCACTGGATGCCATAGAATACTATAAACCAATACTATAATTCAATAATAATTCAATAGAAAAAATTGAATAAGAATTGATTAAAAGTTAATTTACTTTTTTGTTGTTGTTGTTTCCTATATCAGGATAATGGGGCTGTTGTTGGGGACTTTTGTTTTCGATAAATGGTTTTAAATTATGAAAAATCTACATTTACCTATACAACAGGCCTCAGAGAGGCAGTTAAATATTTTTATTTCTGAGGCAAAAGTGAAAAACAGGTCTCCTTCAAATGAATCCTGTGTATCATATACTTGCTGGATTGTAAAGTATTGTCTTACAATGTTCAGTGGCACCTTAAAATGATGGAAGAACAAATAGTGTATTTTCTACAAAAAAAGGTCAAAAAAGGTATAGCGTTCACATTGAAGCCCATCCTTCCATTTCATTTCAGCCAGAAGGCACACAGTTCATGCATTCTGAGATTGCTCCAGCATGTGAACCAAAACACAGTGAATGGGAACTGTCAGGAGTTTTCCCAGCCAAACCAAAAAAACTCATGTAGATGCACCTGTAAGCCTCCAGTATAAATCAGCTCCTATTAACCTCAAAAGAATCAGAAGAATGAAAACAAGAAGAAAGGAGAGATTCTGAATATTTTAGCTATATAAAAAGCTCCATTTTTCCCTTCTACTGTATCAAATATCAGAAAGCCTGACTATGAGATACAGGTTTTGTAAAACCAAGCTTATTGTTTTGCTTTCCTTTTCTGAGATAAATTCCAGGAAGGCCAATTGTTAAAACCATACACATTCAGCTATTTGAATTGCTTGCTATTTATTCAAGCAATTAAAATAACCCTACCTGCTTACTAGCTCACTCTGAAAAAGATACTCATAACTGCCCTCTTCTCCCTCCTTCTGTAGTAGGTATCCTATGCCATCTTCATAGGCAAGAGAAAGGTGACACTGAAAAAGAAAGAAATTGGATAACAAAGGTAAAAACATATGTTATTTCTCTTGAGCAACATGGCCTGCATGGATTATATTACCCCAAGCTTTTTTGTAGCTTAGGAGGTAGTTTTATATCATGATCACAGAATAATAAATATTCATCACAATATTTTTTTCATATGGTAAAATGATATATGGTCTGTCCATATTTTCTTTCCCTTTCTGAGTGATGTACTCCCCTTCAGATCCTACTCTACTCTAACAATTAAAAAAAAACCAAAACCAATGATGTCATTCCAGTGGAACTGATGGCCCCCATTGGCCTACATGGAGTGTGTATGTGTTGTCAGGGGAAGTTCTCCTTGGACAGTATGTCACTTGCTTGGAAGTACTCAGAGAATTTAAGCAGTCAGCTACATTCTGATGGTTTAACAAGTAGCTGGTCCTCACCTCATCTGCTATATCTTCATGCTTTTACTCTACAGCAAGTGTGGAATTAATCTGCTTCGCGGAGCTGGAGTATCCTTATTTACCATTCATGTAGGAATGCTAAGAGTATACTTGTGGCCAGTTACTACAAGAGCATTGGTGCTCAAGTGACATTTTGCCCCTTATCATGTAGCTATACTTCAAAAAAGGATGGGGAAATGCAAATATCTCTAATCTCAGTTAAAGATAAAGTGAGCAGCACCAAAGTACTAAGTGCCTTGCTTAACTTCGAAGAAAATTTTTGGCACAGACCTTTTTCAAGCTCCAATCAAGTGTCATAATCAGACTTAGGATTTTTTCAGGATTTCAGAAAATTCTGAACGGATATATCCTTTTGCTCAAGAACATTCTTCCACAGTATAGCAGCAATTGAAACATCACCTATAGCAACAGTAGCCATGGGGAAATAATTTTTCTCCAGCAGTGAGAGCAAACCACTATCACAAAACGTTATACATACAATAATATGAAAGCATGATTGTGTGTACCTGGAATCTTGGTGAAGCTTACACTCTTAATGCATATTTTTGTTGTTTTTTAAATCTTAGTTTTTAAAATGACACATTTTTAGTTTAATGATGTCATGTATTTTGGCTTAGACTACTCTGCCTCCTAGTACTCTATAGATATACTGGTTGCTTTAAATATAATCAGCACAATTAATTTAGAAAGAATCATATAGTTGTTTCTTTTCTGCACTGGGATATAAATAATCACAGATTATTATGTCTAGAATAATATTTTAACTTCTCATTATAATTACATATTGTGTTATGTTTTCCTTATGAGAGCTGTATTTCTTCTTATCGGAGCTATATACACTCTTCTTAGGATTTATAAACCAAGCTTGCTTTTTGGATATGCACTTTCCTTCTATTCTTTTCTTTTGCATCACCATCAATAACACCACTCATTCTCCTAATCACCATATTCATATGCTGATAATGAGCTACAATAATTTCAACCAAAGAAAAACCCACCCATCAGTCTGTGTATAACTTCTTCCTCAACACTACAGACAACAGATCTTGTATGATTTGCATCCTATCTGCAAGCAAATTAAGCTTAAAGAATTGATTACTAAATACTGTCATTAAAGTAGTATTAGGAAAAAAATTCACAAAATAGTAAAACAACATTAATGATATATCACAGCTATTCAGCATTTTTGTCCTAAATCTGATAACCCAAGGATAACAACACTGGTGGTACAGAAAAAAAAAAAAAAAAGAAAATTTTTGAGCAAATTATTTTTCATCTAATAGAAGTATTTTCCTTAACATTCATCATCCCCCTCATTTCCTCCATGGAAACTTGGGAGCTAAGCTTGAAATAAACTAAAGATATGGCAGTGGTTATCTTAGTAAATGTCGGTGATATGATTATACTAAATCTGGTGGGAAATTTAGAAGTATTTTGTATTCTGATTTAGGAATACTGTCACCGATCACAATTGTGTGAGAAAGATGATAAGAAAAAATGAGATAGGTCAAAACCAGGAGAGAGAAGAGAAAGAGAAAGCCAATAATCAAAACAGTTTGGTAGTTAGAATACGTAGCTTTGCTATATAATCCTTCTTTCAAGTACCTGCACTGAGCAGGGATTTAAACCTACTTTTTGTACATCAGCAATGAATACCTCAAACTCCTGGTCTTCTGAGTTCACGCATTTTGTAGTTTCATCTAACATTCTTTGCTGGAGCTGAGAAACCTTTTGCCAGGTAAGCATTACGGAAACCAACAAATACACTTCATTAAACTTTTGTTAGGTGAATTTACTTTTTCCAACAATAAGAGTAGAAAATTATGTGAAAAAGTCCTAAAATATCTCTTTCTGTCAAATCAAATAAATGCACCTACAGTATCTTACAAGACAGGTAAAATAAATTGCTGGTTTTTTAATGGATATAGCAAATTGTTCTGCATGCTACCACTTATTAATTCATAACCAGAAAAACAAATTAGGCATTTTGTAAAGGGATTTTAATTACATGCTGTAATTATATATTCTATATTGTTCTTTGAAATCACCATATAGACCAAAATGTGCAAATGCATTTTGCAAAATACATACAATATAATATTTGGTATGATATGTATGGCTATGACTATCTTCGAAAGATGTCAGAGAATATTTGATACTGACAATATATGCAAGTCAGTAAGAAAAAGTGTTTCTTTGTTAAAAGAATCAGTTAAAATTACCAGTTAAAATTCTCTAGGGGCCTGATCCAGAGCTTATTGATATTAGTGGAAATATTCATACTGCGTTTAGCAGATTTCAGATAGAGTCATACTCCAACACATTAAAATTACTAGTGTGGATGAGCTTTTTCTTTCTAAAAACACTGGAGGCAAATACATTAGTTCAAAACCAGTGGGATATCATTCTCAACTAAATCTATAATTCTAAAGTAGAATGTGGCCATGGTAGGTCTGAACAGTGATTTAAACCACATTTGAATTGGACTGGCACACTTAACTGACAATACTTGGGATGATTCTGTGCTCTAAAAAAGCATTTAAATCTGCATGCTTCCTGTTTTTCAAGGGCTAGAGATCAATTTGAGACATTTTAGCACAGTACATCACTTATTTCTGTTTCAGATTCTAAAAATTGCTTTGAAGTATATGCCAGAAGCAAAATTATTTCTGCCCATAGATGAAATAACTCATTTTCTGTGGCTTCCTCAGATGTGGAGTCAATCTCTGCTCAGGAAAAATATCATTTTTAAAAATAGAATAATATGTAACTCCTAATTTTAAGTTTAGCACTTAGCATTCCGAAAACATTATGGACTAAATTGTGGCGCATAGTCACAGGCTATTCTGATGGAGTTGCGTCAATGAGGACCTGTCTTACTTGGGCAGAATCTGCTCTGGGAAATAAGAGAAGGGTCTGTTGTCCATTGCATGTTATCCAAATGAAGAATTTTACTCAAATCCTGCCCAATAGGTGGTTATTAGAAAAGCATGGGAGTGTTAAAAAAATGTGTTCCATTTCCAGTATTTTTGACCCTTTCTTAAGAGTACAGGTTCAAGCAAAATGGTTTGAGCCCGTTACCTCCTTGCCTGGTATTCTCAGATATGTGTGCCAAAAGACAAGACTATTGCTTTATCTCTTCATTCCCCAGCATGAAAAGAGTTCAGGAAGAATTGTTGTCTGCTCTTCTTGAACAGCTGTCTTGCTAGCTGGTGTAAGGTCTTACGGCAGGCTTTCACACGTACACAGATCAGGAGCTGTACGCAGTCTGGCCTTGCATAGATTCAGAGCAGTAACATAAATAGAAAATGGAGAATTACGTTGTATTTGAGAGACACATCTAGTTCAGACCATCACAACTATAGTCACATTACTATTATATGGTTTTCAAAACATTTTCTTACCAATTTTCTGCATAACCCTGAATTCTGAAATATTATGAGATACTTGCAATGAAGTGTTAATGTCATCATCTCTGTTGCTGAACCATTTAGGCTTAATTCTATCTTCCTATGTTAGTACGGATTATAATGAGAGTTCATATAAAGTGAAGGCGGGGCATGTTATCACTAAGGATGGGATCTGTGAATCATGCTGGAGACAGTTCTGGAGTTGTCCAACCCAAAAGGGTTTCATCAGTGGCTAAAGTGGATCTTTGAAGCTATTCATTTTGCCACCCTTTTATTCACAAACTTTTCAGATTTAGTGCGAATCCCACAATTCCTTCCTGGCTTGAGGTTGGGAGGACGCATTTTCTTTTAATGACCCATCATTGGAGATTTTGTTTGCATAAAACATTACTGAATTTGGTTGATGATATAAAATCTAAAATATGGTTGAGAATAAATATATTAAACGTGGAAAATAATCTGACATTCTTTTTTGAGCATCCAAAATTCTGGAATGAGTAAACTGCTTGTACTGCTAAATGCTTTAGAATACCATGTAATAGGAAATGTAATAACATAGAAGGTGCTTATCCAGTATTAGAAAGGTGTTTCCATTGTTTAATGGTATGTAGTGTAATGTTTGGGAAATTAAAGCATATAGAATATTTTCTTAGGGGATTATCTCTTGGTTACTTTGAACTTCTGTGTGGGCCCAGAAACGCACAGTAAATGTGAAAGCTTTTTTGAAAAATATAGTTTACAATAAAAATCTTTCCAACAACATATTTACTAAAACGGTTTGAAGCTCAAAGCCTGAATAAGCAAAACAGACACAAAAGTTGTCCCAGTTACGGTTCAAGTGTGTTTCTGCACATTTTTTTTATATATATGTATAATTAGACAGCATATTGGAATTATAGAATTGTGATAAAGAAAGATTTGGTGAAAACTCTGTTGCCCTGATATTTTGCAAAGAGTTACTGAAAATAAGTTAAGTGTGAAGCATTTCCCAGATGGTAAAAACTCACTCCAAGGAACTTAAATTGATACTCAAAATGTTGCTGTGTTCATGAAGCTGCCTTTGCATCTTTAAAAAGAAAATTGCAATGTACTCTAATCACTGCCAATTGTACTGTAATTTATTACAGGGAAGATAAAATGAACACAAAAATTGCAGGTGGAATTTTGATCTCTCCCTGCATTAAAAACTTGCAGTATAATATCCTCAACCTTCAAGTTTTGACCTATTTTTGGTATATTATCATGAAACTGAGCTTTCTTCAGGGAAATATCAGTAAAACGCCATGCCCTTATGAAAGGGCATGTAATTTAGTTACAAAGACATTCCCTTCAATATAAGCAAGATTTCTTGTATTATCTCAATATAAGTATTAGTTTCTAAAAAACATTTTTAAATCAAAGGATTCATTGTTATGTTTGAAATATTTGAGCCAATTTAGGCTAACCATCTAATATAAACATTTCTTCAAATTCCTTAACATTGCGTTAGTCTTACCAGTTTAAATTGTTTTGCTGTCTAAAGTACTCTTTCCAAAACAACTTTTCCATAACATTCTGTTACCTAACATTTGGTATGTGCTTTATGCAAACTGAGTCAATGCAAGTTATGCTTACTTGATTACAGAACAGAAACATACAGATTTAATTTGGTGTTATCAGCATAATAATCAGAACCAATGCATATAATAAATGGCACATTCTTTGTCAAATGTGACTTAAATTGAAAAAACAAAATTAAGTACCTCCATAATTACAATATCTATAAAATCAATGTAGAGAAAGATTTTTCTAAGTTAAGCAGGTAGTTGTACATGCTTCTGCATAGACATGCCCCGTTTCCCCAGGATTTAGAACACAGAACTTCAGCTGTGACTGATCCTAATTCTCTCCTTGCTCATGCATTGTTCAGAAGCTTATCACAGTTTCACCCATATAGGTCACAATAGTTTGTCTGTCTATCTAAAATGCTAAGCAAGGAAAGTATATTGTTTAATTTCTATGGCAGAAAAATATGTGATGCTGCTCATAGTCCGCTGAATAGTTTCCATTGTGTTCTTCAGAGGTAGCTGCCTGTAGTGGTACTTAAAATGAGTTTCATGATATTTGGATCAAAGCAGTTGTATGAATGACTCTAATTATTAATTTATTTCGGTGCATTTTGCAGGGAGAATTATTGCGTATATTTTTGTGTACAGATAGTACAGCATTGTGACAAAAATATAAGCCTTTCAGCTTGTGACATTGAGAAATGAAGGTGCTGTTTAAAGAAGATCGTTCTAGTTTTGTTTTTGTAAAGCTGACAGTAAAATACTAGAGGAACACCTGAAAATGAAGAGATGAATCCAATTGATTTTATAAAGCAGACAAAGATGCAGTTCTCACAGCAACCATATTTTAAAATAAAATAAAAATACCAAAATTATTAATTTCCATTTCTGTTAAAAGCGGAAATATGGATCCAGACTTCTTCAGCATTTATATCAAATAAAGACAGCAAGAAAAGAATATCTCAAACATTAGCAGAATATGTCTGACTGTAAGCTAACCTGTGACACACCATTAAACTAATAGCTTTATCTTTACAGAGACATTAAACTTATAATATGAAATGCAGCCACTATAGTAGGCAACATATTCATTGTCAGATTTCTTATTAGTGGAAATCATACATGAAAATCAAGTATGTATTTTTAGCATTTAGTTGAGAAACTGGGTTAAATGCTGATTCTTACAATTTTACATCAAACTAAGCTATGTAAAGAAAAGCTGTTAGCAGCTTCGATGATTGCCTCATTGGTCTGGTTGAGATTATTCTTCTGTGTTTGGTGTTTTGCAAAGGACTTACTCTAAGACATAGTTGCTGGGAATTGATCAGTGTTTTCATAACATCTTCATCACTGATCTTCTGGTCTTCAGATGGAGTCCCTCCCTTTCTAAAACACAAGGAATATCATGAACCTGGCATTTTCCTAATTCAGCTGAATATGCTAAGTGCTAAGATCTTGCCTGTGAACCCGGGTCGAATCTTCAATTGCTTATATTGTCCTTCTAGCCTAACATACCCTGGCTGCATTTCCTTCTGTATCAAATGATGCTCATTTTTTCAAATGAAATTCAGGGTATCCAGGAAGACTACACTCTGTAAGATACTGCTATAAAATGATTGCTAAAATTAGATCTAGCTTTATTGTAAATGGTACTTTTAAAATACTACAGGGGAAGTCATATTAATGCTACAAAAAATATTCTTATTCTATTCCTCTTGCATATTTCAATAATGTAAGTATTGATTACTGGAATTATTTTTGGTGAGGCATCACCAGAAACACATCAGTAAAATGAAAGGTGGTACCAGAACTGTGCTATGACTACATTGATTTGGTGCAATAGTACCAGTGTTTAGACTGCAGTGATTTTATAAAGCCTATGCTTTGCTGTTCAGGGCATCAGCTGGGTAATTCAGCTCAAGAAGAGCTTATCCATTGTGTCTTACTGACATAAAACTTCCTGTGAAATGGGTAAGAGAATGGCTTCCATAAATCTGGCATATATATCAAATAAATTAATGCAAGATATTTTAGTGTTTTGCTTAAAAATGAAGATGTTGTGAAATATCAGTGGCTATTTTTGTCTGAACAGTGAATTTAAAATTCAGCTTCCTTAATGATTCGATAAATTGTGGAAATAATCTAAGTTGTTCATATCAGTTCTTTTCCAATTTTGCTGGTATAAAGTATTCATAAAAACCCAAACAGTTTTTCTGATCTTATGTAAAAACATGCCACTTCATAAACTGGTTACTGATTCTGAATTAAGTGGATTCCCATTCAGTGAGATTATTTTTCCATGTTTTGTTTCATCACAGTGGAGCTGGGTTGCCTAAGCAACCAGTAAAATACCAGGACTGGGACGCGGCTGCTGCTTTCTTCCTCTCTATCCTAGCCTGGACGCAGCCGGTGCTGCGCAGAACTCCCAGCCTCCAGTGCCCATGTAAGGAAAGCATCACCCACAAGTGCTTTACAAAGTCTGAAGTGAATAAATTCCCCTGGCCTAGATAAAAGCAGTGCTGTTTCGTGTTGAGGGGTCTCCTAGGAAATATGGATCTGGAGCTGTTGCATTGGATGAGGTCAGAGAACAAAGGGCACGCATCTGAGGACATGAAGCTCTGCTCTCATGGGGGGAAATTAGCTGGGGAGAAGCGGTGCGACTTGGTGGGAGACGTGCACAGAGTATGCCTAACGTAGAGATGTGCGGTCCCAAGCTCTTGTTAGAGCTTCACTTTCTCTGCATACAAATTCAGTCTTCCCCAAAAGGTGGGGGAAGACTTCGCTGCTCTGAGAAGCAGTATTCCTGGGCAGGATATTTTTCAGGAGTCCTGTTGGTGGTTTTCACATTTCAGCTATTGTTAGATAAAGAGGCAATTAGCTGTTCCTCCTCTTGGAGTAAACAGCAATTGGATGCTAGGTCCAATACTTTAACAAAATGTATTGGTCTAATTTGTTTTGTAACAAATCAAAAGTATCAAATTGTTCAAGTAAATCTCCTACCTCTGTTTAATCTACAGCAAAATTTTATTGGTAGAGCATGTTGTAATACGTGGAAGATCAGAAATAACCATGTACTGTTCTTTACTTGTTCTTAAATGTATTAATTAGATTAAGAAATGCATTAATTAGATGAAGTACTCTTCAGATCAGATGCTGTAATATGAAAAATGGAGAAATGACATATTTAAAAAATTTGGGTTTTTTGAGCTTATGCAATGAGAAAAAATTGAAATTCTTAGACTAACATTGCTTTTCCTGACTTTAATTACTTGATATCTCACATTCATTTTTGAAGCAATTTTTTGTCATGCAATTTTATTGCGTGGTATTATTGCATGGTACCTTAAAGCAGGTATTTTAAGAAAAAGGTGCTTATGTACAGTGAAAGGAAAATTGAAAACTTATTCCTTTTTTAATTCCTTTTGGGAGAGAAGAAAATAAAGTGTGAATTTAGCATAAACTAATGGAGTGTAACAATATCATGCACATGTGGATAAGGAACTCTTGATACCTTTAGCTCACTTGTTTGAGTGCACAGTTCTGGTACCTGGAGGGAGAGATGATGGATTTGAAGATTTTTCCTTTCGTTGCCTTCCATCAGCTACCCCAGTGTTCCGTAGTGTAACAGAGAGCATTTTACAGTCCCCAAAACATTAAAACACTGTGACAGGGGCTCTCTACAAGTTTTCTTACATATCCAGGCTGGGTGGGAGTACGAAAAAGCCACGTGTATGTTCAGCATGTTTCCGCAACCCGAGAACTCGGCACAAAGGCAATTTATTATTTGAAAACAGCCCTTTTGCTGAAGTACCTGATAATTTTGCTTGCATAAACAGTATCTTCTTCATGGGGGTAGGGTGTGTGGGTGGATGTCTTCTAAAACACTTTGATCTGAAAATCCAGACCTGTGGCTATTTTAGTATCAGAAGACAGTCTTTAGAGAGACACCAATGCATGTAACAGTTTCATATATGGATGGCTTTGCTCATACAGACCTAAGTTGAAATTAACTGCTTAGCTCAAATGAATGAAGTTACCCATATACACAATTATTTATAAATGTGGTCTTTTTCTAGAAAAACTGTCAAAATACATCACTTTTTATTGGAAAAAAAAAAATTCCACAATTGAAGTTTTTTGAAACATTACTAATTGACATAAGAAAAGTGCAGCCTTTTTAAGAGGTAATTTCCAGGATATAGAATTGACAGCAAAATAAGTGTTCTTCGTTTTTTATCATATTATTAGCTCCTTCTACATACAGACTGAATAAATCTGGTTTATGCTCCTGATAGCTAATGAGAAATATTAATACACTTACTGTAGGGGAAAATACTGACTAACCACTTGCAGACCACATTGAAGAAAAGTTCTATACTCAAATGTAAATACCAAACAGAATTGGACTTGTGGCTTTATTTAGTTTTCAATAATTGAAAGCTTAATGAAGTGCTTTTAAACCATGTACAGGTATGTATTCTATTTCTGAACTGTTTCATTATATATATTGCTTTTTAGCAGTGTGACATAAGTGAATCTAATAAACAGAAGGCTTGCATCCTGTTAAAACTCTTCATACTAGTAGTGTGAACAGAATAGAAAAATATAGCTTAATATACTAGGCTTCCAAAATAAAGAATTAAATTACTACATATCTGTTGCTGAAAAATGCCAAAGAATTCTGGCAGTTATAATTGTGTATTGCTAGGAAAAAATGAGTTACTTCTAAAAATAATCTGACAATCTATTTTGTTTACTAGCTATTCATTAAAGCCACAAATTTTAATTGTAGTAAAAAGTGTTAACACTAAAACATAAAAGAAAAAAAATTAAAGAAATGGTCATGTTAAGAAATACAGTCCTTAAATTTGTTCTGAGGCAGTATCATATATTCATTGACTTCAAGAGGCTTTGCACAAGGCTTCACGTGCCAAAGTTAATGGTAGTTTATCACTATTTTATGTTTTCTCAGAAACAGAATTACCACAGAATCATTATTTTGCAGTCACTCTTGCTATTTGTAAGAAATGTGACACTGGAAGTAATGAATATTATATTGAAAAGTGGCAGACGTTAACCCTATGCGGATTAGTCAGGAACTATTGTAACAGCTTCATGAATGTTAGGTAGTTCAGAGGATTCTTCAGGTATTTTCACCCAAAGAATTCTGTGAAGATGGAAGACCCAAGGACGTCTGCAATATTCTTGATCTCTCCTGCCAATTTACTGCAGCATAAGCTCTGGGTTTTGTACTGTATGTCTCAAACTGTTTTGAGGAGCTGTTTTGGGACCTTTAGTTCATGGCATGTCCACGGATGGTCTCTGAACTCTTCAGTACTCATGTTCTGCAGCACCAGTGCCTGTTCTTATGAAGGACTAGATGTGGTGATCTCACCCCAGGTTCCTTTGTGCAGCCTTTAATGATGGTATTCCTCCATCAATATCACATTTTGCTCTTGGAACTGAAGTTAATGGACAGTAGTTAATACAAATGACATGTTTTGATACAGCACAAGCATCTTCTCTGTGAAGTTTTACCCACTATTGGAATAAGAAACCCAGAAGCAAAGACCTGGAAATAAAATGCAATCATTCTGTGTTAATATAAATGTCCTTTTTCCCTCAATCCAAAGACAAACAGATGATGCTCAGTAAAGAAAGGGCTTGTAAGATAGTTTTCTAATTTTTAACATTAATGATAGTAGCAGTAGTAAACCAATACCTACTTCTTAAACACGTATTAGTATTAATTGTTTCTTATACCATCTCACAAGGGTTAGTATTGTCCCAATTTTACAATATTTCTGTATTATACAATTAATATGTAAAGAAAAAACAACCATTCAGGAACTAGAAGCGATTCTTCAGTAGACCTGCATGAGAACTAATTAGTCTTGGGAGAGAGAGAGAACTAAACAGACAAAATACACTAAATAGACAAAAAATATATTGACGAGTAAGATGGGATCTAAGACCTGAACTTCTATTTTTGCATGACATTGCATGGTAATATTAGGCTTATTGTTGCATTCAGTTAGAAAAATCAGATTACACAGCTGTACAACATTTGGTGCTTGATGTGCTCTCCTTGGTAAGTGATGTCAGATAAGAAGTGTTAGAAAGCATAGGGATTGAGTCATTTTCTGGGAAGATTAAATGTGTAGGAGAGCGGAGGAGGCAGATGTTAGGGATTGGGATCACAATTTGGAGTGGTGAGGGAAGACTGCATGGCACAGGGTTGACATACTCGTTGGGAACCTGAAGCCGTGCAGTGGGAAGGTTAAGAACAGCATTTTAGATGGAAGTTTCACAGGTGTTTTGATAGCACCTTGACTCATGTATTTTCTAGCTCTCGTAACCAAAGTGGGTATAAAATCTTAAGTGATGTGACTTTTGGAATTAAATTCTTTAGGTCAGTCAGGTGATCTTAAATCATATCAGGCTCTAGGCAGTAAGCTCAGTGACTGCCTAGTTACCTAGAGATGTATGCAAGGGATTCAAAATGCTATAAGATAGTTTGTTCAATATGTCTTTTCTAAGTAAATGTTGCCTTGTTTTTAAGAAAGTTGTCTTGTCAGTGGTCAGCTTTGTCATAGCTTGTTAGCGAGCTGGCCACAATTTAGGAAATAAGGTCATATCTGCTGGGATTATTTGGGGATTTTCTGGAAGATTTTGTTGCTAGCATTAAAGAAGGTGAATACAGTTTTTATTACAAAAAAATTAATGATAAATAGAAGTCATAAGAGCTAAAACAGGAAAGGGGTCAGGTATTTAATTGAATTTGGCAATCATGCCAACACTAGACTCCTAATACAATTTTTTCCATACTTTGTGAGGCTGCTACAAGCATAATAAATAAACTTTTAAATTAACACTGTATTTCTAGCTTCCATTCCAGTAAAAAATAGCTTTCAAGGACCATAGAGAGCCTGTTTGTCTTAAAGAGAAGAAAACAGTAGATTGTCTGACATAACAGTCTTCTCAGCTGTCAGACTAGGTACCATTTGCATCTGATTTAAATTAATTGTATCATAGTATGTGAAAGGTCATGTCTTGCAAAATAATAGTTAATCATTTAAATCTTTTAAAATCATTCCGTTAGAGTTAAACCATAATCCTGCAACTTCACATTTTCTTTTGAAGTATATGTGCCTAGTAGTAACACATCATTATCATGGCCAAAGGGCTTTATAAAACATTCTCTAATATTTCAATTTACTATATATATAATGACACTTTGTATACTCCATAGTTAAATTAGTTTTCTCATATATTCAGTTCCTTTCATGTTAAAAAAGATTCCTACAGACATTAGTAGAGAAGCTTAAAAGCATAGTATAAGCATTTTTAAAGGACTTCTGAAAAATTCAGGATTTAGGGTCTGATAAGCATCTTAAAAGACGCTGATAATACTTCACTCTTACATAGTACTGTTTTCATTAGCAGGTCTTAAAGGCCTTTAGAAGGATTGGTATTATTGCAGCCAAGGAAATTCAGGCAAAGTAATACTGAACTGATTTTCCAAAGTCTAAACTACTGACAAGTCTAGGAGTAACTCCTGAGTCACAATATAGCAGTTTTTAGTTAGAACACTACAGTCTTCTCTTCTGCATTTTGATTTGCTTTAGTTAGATAGTCTGCCACTAAGAGAAATAGGTTGCTTTTAATAATTTCAAACATTGTTCTTGTAGATTTTTAAATTAAAAAAATATAATGCTTGTTATTTTTAAAGGTATTTGAGCAAACTAGGCAAATTGAGGCAAAACCTAACTCCCTTAGTCCTCCTTGGCAGCCCCAGTATTTTAATTAAATTCTAGAGAGTATTTCTTCAAAACTGTCAACTGTGCCATCTTTAAACTGCCTTGAGAACTTGTATTAAAATACAGCTTAGCATAGGCTAATTTGGTCCAGGGTTTGGAGCACATTTCACAGCCTATTCTATGCATTGCAATGGTACTGCAACATTTCTGTAAGTATTTAGGGGTTTTTAAAGTTATCTTGGTCTGTACAGTGCACTGTAGTTGTGAATGGAGTGTGGTCAGAACTCATGTCCCTTTAAGTGGTTTTGGGTTTATCCCTTTCTGCTGACCTTTTATATCACCTGTTCCTTTTTTCTCTCTCTTATGATTCAGCTGCAATGTTAAATACTAGTGAGTGAACTTGATACAAAAAAAAAAAGAAAGGTATGTTTTATGTTTTTTTATACAATAAAGAGATTTTTGTGGATTTTCTGTAGGAATGCAGGTATGCAACCATAAAACAAGACAATGTTGAAGCATTTGTTCCTGCAGACCTTATTCCTAGTGTACAATTGTATTGTACACTAGAATTGTATTGTTCTTAGAGCAAAGGCATATTTTACAGAATTTTGATACATACTCTTATTTTCAGTCAAATTAGTTATCATCTCTTATTCTTTTTTCCATCATTTACCGTCTTTCAGACAAGAAGCAAATTTGCCGTTAAACTAGGCAATGAAAACATTGTTTGTGTTTCATAAACAAGGTCTATGTAACCTCTTTTGCCTCTAGGAGGAGTGGTGTAGAACCTTATTTTCGCTTAGTGGAAGGGAAATTATCCCTTTGGATAGTTTAGATTTTTCACTGGATACCACAATTTATATTTAGAAGGGGCAATCTCTTAACAGAATACCCTCAGTGAACAGCTGCTTCACAGTAACATTTTATAACATTACAGCTGTCTTCAGAGTGATTTTATGACTCAGCCTGAGTTTGATACCAAGACTAGAAGCTTAAATTATGTTCAATTTTTCTCCTTTCATACTTCAAAAATGTTTTCTTCAGAAATAAATGGCCTATATCTTAACGTCCTTTTACATAATTCTCGACAATGTATAAAATTCTAATAAATAAATGTATTTTTTCAAGAAAATCCATTCCTCTCAAGTGGAATATGTAAAAATCAAGTTTCTTTCTAAACATTCAGGTGTTGATTTGGTAGGTTTTGAATGCTCTACAGTGAAAAAATCAACAACTACATTTTCATTCCCAATCAAAACTGCTTCATATTGGTGAATGTAGTGGAACCATTATTATTCAGCTAGTCTGTGTCACGTGTGCAAAGATAACTTCCAAGACAGCACCTTTCTGTTCCTACATTCTCAAGAAAAAGCAGTTGTTTCCTTGAAAACTACTCTTAAAATAAGATAGTGGAAATTTAACATGATGACAGATTTATGAGAGAAACATTTACAATGTACTTAATGATTTGCAGTATTCCTACTGAAATTGTGGGAAGGGAAATTTTTCTAAGATAGAAACCTTCAGGCTGGAGACAGGATTACTAGAAGCAATTGCTTGGAAGCCACTGTAGAGAGGGATTTTTTTTTATGCAGGATTGAAGTGGGATATGAGAGAAAATGAACTACATCTGAAAAATGATTGTTGGTGTCTCCAAGATCCCAGCTGTCGGTTAAGTGCTCTTGATGCTGTTTGTGAGTGCTGCAGTAAAGGCTCTTTATCTTCTCCCTGTGTTAGTATTGTTTAGACACGTAGAGGGTGTGCAAGGGATGGTAGCTACATCTAACACTCAGTTAGGGCTCATGCTTTCAAATCAATCATGGTGTTTATACATGAAATTAAGAAAGAAATCTGCCTCGTTCACCAGTTTATTTTAGGAAAATATGGGAGCCTAATTGTATTAACAGCCTTTGAAGCTGTAGAGGAAGCAGAACAATAACAGTCTCAGGCATAACACTTCCAAACTTTTGCTGTGTTGTAAACGTTGAAGCGGCTTATTGTCAGTGTTTTCATTTTGTAGAATGCAGCAGATAGGGTGTGCAATTTCATAGCTCATCAAATAACCTTTTTTTCAAAAGGCTGAAATGCGTTGTGAAAAGACTATAATTCATCCTTAGATTTTGTAATACTCTAAAGAGAGTGATACAGCATGGTGACTCCTTTATCTGATTAATCTATTTTCCCATTATCCCTACACTCCTATCTCTTTCTTTGGTGTAACCTCCATGAATGCTTTTGTAGTCACATGAGAATGTAGGACAAAACTTTATATTTTAAAGCTAAAGTTCTGTCTGTAAAGTTAGCATAAGGAAACTAGATTTTTTAAGTGTATGCATGGTTATCTTCTAATTCCCAAGGAAGGTATGAGTTCATGAAACAGGTCAAAAATGCCCCTGGTACTCTGTTCCTTAACTTTGACACCTCCGGCTTCTCTTCAAACTGTTTTTTGGTTGAACTTTGCCTCCTTTGCCCACAGTTTTTCAGATATTACTGGAATTCTTTAAGATTCCAGTAAGATTTAAGATTTAAGATTAAGGCCTCTTCAAGGCCCTGAAGTGGTGACTTTTCCTTGTGTTGATCCAGACATCAGCTATGATCTTGATATCCACTTCCAGCAATGCTGGAAGTTTGGCTTCTAGCTTTTCCCACCTGAGCTTTGCACTGTTTCTTTGGTTTGGGATGTTGTTTCTTTGTCTTTTTTTCATATGGTCCCTGAACACTTAAATTGACTGAGGGAGAGGAACGCCCTTGAGACTTAGGATTTTGAGCTGAGGTCTGTGAATGCAGTCATCTTTGTTCAGGAGTTGAAACATAGGCCTTATGTAAGATTGCACAGCAAAGGAATAAATGTATAAGGATTGAGAAGGTGCCTCTGATTAATTTCGAAAAATTCTGTCTTCATGACTGAAATTTATCTTGGTTTAACAACCTGGTTATCTTTACAGCCTGGTTTACAGCTCAGAACAGCATATCTGGGCTTCCACATGGCATAGCTGAAAGGATTGGAGAATGAATTTTGAAAATGTTAAGAAAACTTACTGTTGACACGGCTGAATATCTGAGGAAGATGAAGTTTTAATACAAAAATACATCTGTCATGTAATTGTGACAGCAAAGAAAAACTACCTATCATAGAATTACATGGGGTTATTGTATTACCTTCGGTTGAGTCAATATATAGTTTTACAAAGGTACTTCAGCTGTTTTAAACTTGTCATTGGCTTTTTCATGAGTTTTCCCACATGTCATAATTGTGATACTGACAGTATTATTATAACTTACTCCAGAAATTGTCTATGACAATTCTGTAAGTCTAATTAGAGTAGCAAAATCAAATGTAATACCAAAAATAATATAATTTTTATTTGTGTAAGAAAAGTTGCATTTAAACATGATTGACCTGAGGCAAGGTATGCAGTAAAACTAACAACTCCATTCAATTCACTTCAGCTATAGAGAGACAGTAAACTGCACATAGTGTCCATTCAAGTATTTGAAAACCTCAGCTTTCACCTGGACAGAAATTTAGATTTACAGAGGCTGTGATAATATGGGGGAAAAACATGGCAGAAGTTAAGGACAGAGACATCTAATTTCAATATCTTCATCAAATGAGCTTCCTGACAGGAGGTACAGATGTAGGAAGAAGATGGAAAGCACTTGCCAAGCAGTGCAGTTCAGGTAACACGCAATAATGCCCTGGAATTAGAATTCAGATTCTCCCTTAGCTTCTGCTTCTGTTTTCCCACTCTTCTTTTTGAATTCCCTGTTCTTGAATATTTTTTATTTCTCAGGCATTTAATCTCTTCTTTAAAGTGCTCTCTTTTTTTTTCCCCAAATTATTCAAACGCCATTTTTGTATATTCCACTTAGCGCAGTGTGAAATGAAGTACGATCATAGGTGCTTGGCCTTTTAAAAGTACTTCAATAAACATAAAATTGTGAAAGAATGATCCTGTGATTAAAACTGATTTTCATGTATAGTGTCCTTGGAGTGGGGGTACTAGCTGATCTCTCCAACACCTAAGAAATGGGTTCATCTCTTTTAACTCCTTTAGATCTGCTACTGGAAGTGTGCATATTGTTCAGGGAGACAAACCTTAGTCTGTGCTCCTATATGCAGGACAGGTACAAATGGAACTATCTGACCTTAAGTTTATGAATCTGAGTTACCAACTGCTGTGTGTATACTGTTTTTAAAGACTTTGTACCACACATCAGTTTCAGAAAAAGATAGGCTAGTTCACTTAGCTGGCCGAGAGAATGTCCACCTTTAAAATTCATAGAATCCCAGAATGGTTTGGGTTGGAAGGGACCTTTAAAAGTCATGTAGTTCAACTCCCCTGCCATAAGCAGGGACATCTTCCACTAGGCCAGGTTGCTTAAAGCCCCATCCAGCCTCACCCCAAATGTTTCCAGGGATGTGGCATTTAACATCTCTCTGAGCAACCTGTTCAGGTGTTTCACCACCCTAATTATAAAAAAATTCTTGTTTATATCAAGTCTGAATCTAACCTGTTTAGTGTAAAACCATTACTCCTTGTTCTATTGCTACAGGCCCCACTAAAATGTTTGTCCTAATCTTTCTTAAAAGCCCTCTTTAAATATTGAAAGGCTGCAGTAAGGTCTCCCCGGAGCCTTCTCCAGGCTGAACAAGCCCAACTCTCTCAGCCTGTCCCCATAGCAGAGGTGCTCCAGCCCTCTGAGCATCTTCGTGGTCCTGCTCTGCACCTGCTCCAACAGGTCCATGTCTTTCCCATACTGAAGGCTTCAGAGCTCCATGCAGTACTCCAGATGGGGTCTCACCAGAGTGGAGGGACAAAATTACCTCCCCACTATGCACCTCACATCTTGGTGTACAGTGATACTTCCACAGCCACAATGAAGATGAAATATTTTTACTTGCCTTGAGTCAGTCTCTCTGTCAAGATACTTTTCAACAGGAATTCTTAGAGGGTTAGCCAGTAGGGGAAAAAAAATATTGCTGTGTAACTCTTCACCTGAGTATTGTGAAGTTTTACAAGTGTGATGGTCTTTCTTTTTTAATAGTCTTTAACAATGAATTGACTTCAAAAACTGGCAAAAAGTTTCAGACCTTGGAAATTACTGATTTATGCTGAACCTTTGTCTTTCATGTGGTAAAAAACATTGCTGTGTTGGCTTTAGCATAAAATATGATTTAACAGAAGTAGAAGAAAGGTGCAAATTTTTAAAAGCAGGCAGTTACTTTGATTCATACTTCTGTACTTCTCTGTTGTGCTTAATGCATGTTTTGGGCTGCTACCAAATGATAAAAACAAAGTTACAAGAGGGTTTTTTTGCCTACTTTTAATTGGAAAAGTGATTAAAATATTTTCTTTGTAATTTCTCATTATTTTAACCGTAAGAAGTTAAAAAAAAAAAAAAGAAAAGAGAACATCTTCCAGGTTTTATTCTGTTATCTGTTACAGTGTTGTCTGATATGTGGAGCTGCTAGTGATACTTGTTTGCTTTTTCAAAGAGAGAAAAAAGTGACTTTGTAAATGTCTCAGGAGACTGATCATTTTATTTCAAATGTATTCCAAATTAAGAATACGCTAATTAAAACAATTGTAATATTGTTTCTGCAATTTTTTGTTAATTATGATTGACTTAATGAACTACTTCGGCATACTCAGTTCTCCTGACTGTGTTTGGTAGGTTCCATAATTTACCCAAGCAGAACTTCATCAAAAAAACCCGCTAGAATAATCAGTGTTATGTCAAAGTTAGTTGATCCTGAACCTCCACAGATCTGTAGAGCAGCAACAGTAGGCTTGAGGTAATGAAAGCAGTTGTCTTTTTCAGCAACATATTGTGTACCAATGTTAATTTTTCTACAGATGTCAATTTATTTGCAATATGCAGTTGGTTTACAATCCTTTGAGTCATGAAATATTAGGACAGTTCAATTCTGCTACATGACTTCTCAGCAGAAGTAGAAATCACAGATCAGTAATAATGGGGCATTGCCAGCACATGAAAACGAGGAATCAATTATTTGATGACTTTGAAGGTTTACTGAGAAAGAATTTGTATGCCACACATTGCCATAAAAGCAACAGTGAGAACCAAAGCCTGTAACATGCTCGGTGCAATAGATCAAGAAGGTGACTTCCACAGAATAGTTCATAAATGGGTCAAGATCAGAGGGCCTGAAGTTTAATAGTTGCAAGACAACCGTTTAGGTAGCAGTTTTTACCTAGGCAGATAGAGGATGCATTTTTAAAATAGTCTGTAGGAAGATGTATTGAGACTTAAACACAGTATGAATGTGTTAATCGATGGTACTAAAAGACAATTTAGCACCCACGTTACAGAAGAATGCATGTGAGAAAACAGTAGGTTTGCTCTTTCCTACAGTGTTTGTATGTCTGACTGATGAAGAACTTGGCCACTTTGACAATTAGTTTTAATAATTTCTCTTTTCTTTTGGGGGTAAGAGGGGGAAAAAAGGAGAGAGTGGAGAGGGAGTGAGTGCAAGGAAGTTGAGTCCAAGAGCTCAGACCATTTTTCTGTACTGACTGAGAACAAGTATACCAGAAAATATGATTATGACCTATCCAATGAAAAAAAAAAAACGCCATCTCTGTCATTTACATTCTCACTTCCCATCATTGAAGGAGGCAGGTGAGCTTACAAAATTGTTTCAAATGTAAGTCTTCTGACTGTTGGTTCATTCTGCAAAGATTTTGAAGGTATTCTTCTAAAGAAGAATAAAAAGCTCAGATGATGGCAATCCCCTAATTATTTCTCTGTATTTATACAAGCATCCACTTTATAGTAGCCCATCCGAATAGCAGTCATGACCGTACAAAGCTTTTAGGAAATCTGTACTATTTTTTTGCCTCTCCTCTATCACTGCCCTCTTAGATATACAGTCCTTCTTTAAAAATGCTATCATTTTAAACTATTGCATATTAAAGTTAATAAATATGGATTATTCCATGTAATTTTTGCAATTCCCTGCCCTTTCTCAGAGTTCTATCTCTTGAGAATCTGTTATGGCAAGAAGTGAAATCTTCCTCAGCTTCACCTGATGTTTCCAACTGAAAATTGGAATCCCTAGCTATGAGATTGGTAAATCAACACAGAATTCACAACTCCGTCAGCAAGAGGTATATGTTCATATATCAGCTCCCCTGGTATTTGCATGGGACTTCCCTGTTGATGCAGATTCTGCCCATCTATGTATCTACAAAACAGGATCATGGTGAGCTGTTCTCTCCTTGCCTCTTCCTTAGGTAAAATGTAAGCACACTTGCTTAAACAGCAGAAATACACATAAGATAGGATGATCAGATCTGGCTGATCTGAGTCCTTAGTTTACAGGTAAACATAATTATTGATGTCTGTTCATCAGTCTTCCTCATACTGAGTGAAACATAAATAAAATAGTGCAGAATGAAGCAGTAACAACATTCTAGGTCTGTCTTGCTTCAGATATTTTGGTTTAAGGACCTGATTAATTTGTTATAACCCATATTGAATTATTTATTTCTTCTAACACTGTAGATCAGAAGTAGTTATCTCTAAAAGTAAGTTGCTTTCTAAATTCAAAGTATCTAATTACATAGTAAGGAAGTTTTGTGTCCGTATTAAAGATGTGCCAGTAACTGGATAGAGCTCTCTAGTGGAGAAGAGTTTTCTACAGCCTATTGTTCTTGATATTCTGATCAGGCTGTTACCTGAGCAGAGTCTGGGCTAGCAATTATGGGCCTATTATGGGACAATTCCCACCAATATTAGTGTAGTTTCTGATCACTTAGACTCACTGTTTTCCTGTTTACATTTCCTAGACTCCTAAATTATTTTTTCATGCCTTTCTATCAGTCTGAAAGGTCTTTGGAAGCTGTACTATCTTTAACCCTTTTAGCATGATAGATCAGTCATCTTCATTAAACCATGCTGATATTTATTTCATCATGCACATTATTCCACCTAAGAAAATGGTATTTTCAGTAGGTGTAACATGTTTGAAAAGCAGAACTCTTCGGTGCCCTTACAGGAGTATCCACATGATGTGTTTCAGAGAGGAAAGCTGACCATTACATTGCAGAGAAGTTTCATTCTTTCATGAATGGCAGAATTCTGTGGAAGTGACTGAAGATGTTACCTGCACCTTCTTGTCACTGCACATCTTTCATAGGTGGCTACCCTCAGCTCTGACTTCAGCTGAAGGGTTTCTGTGAGTGCTTTCTAATCCAACCCAAGCAAAATAAACCAGATGAACTCGACTGCTCTACCCAGATTGGCACAGCTGATTTGCCTTAAGCAGATCAGAAGCCATCCTTACAAAGAGCTCTGCCAGGTGGGCTGCAGAATAATGGCTTCTGGCTGAAGAGCAGTGAGGTAGGTGGTAATGTTTTCTGTTGCTACAGCTATTCACAAACTGCAACTCCCTCCTCTGACTTTCCTAACAGAAGATAAATCATCCAGGATTTCTACATTTGCTCTTACATGAATTCTCTGGCAGTTATCTAAGTAGAGTTTTAGTTGGATTAAACTGCCTCTCTGTATCAAACTCTCTAGTTCAGAAGCAGGGATGGTAAACTCCCTGTTTCTAAGCAAAAGAACTGACCTATATTTGGAAATATGTCTGTGGGAGCTTGTGACCAGCAACTAGTTGATGATTCATGCAGTTTTTCATAATCATGTACTTCTTATTCACCTAAGTATACAAAGCAGTCAGAGAAAAGTATTGGAATAAGCTTTTCTTACCTATATCTGTTTTTTTAAGACAAGGAGAAAGTTTCTGTAAGTTTTGGTAAAATCCAGTTAAGGAAGATGCTCCTGCAGTTAGCCTGAAAGAGGCTGGTTTGCAACTTTTGTTTCAGGCAGCTGCAGATTGATCATTCCTCTTCCCTGTTTTTCAGTTGGCCCTTTTAGCTCCTTAGGTGCTTTTTGCTCCATGTTAGTAAGAGAGCTTAGTAAAGTGTCAGTTGTGATGGAGCCTGAAAGTTGATAACTATCTTCTAAGTTCATCCACTGCTCTTCTGTGTCTGAACTATTGTAGTCTGATACTTGTTTTCCATATAACTAAATCTGAAATTCAGGTAGTGGTTTTCTGCATCCTAGTAGCTTAATAAAGCTACACATTGACTCTCTAGGCAGTCATAGTCCGTTCACAGCAGGTTAATTCTATGTTCCAAATGCACATACGTTTCCAAAATGTCTTGAGCTGATACCTGGGGTCAGCCAGCCTTTCAAGCCCTGTGCCACTCAGGTGATCTGGCATGTTAACTTGCTGGCTAGTTTGGTACAAGTACCCAGCAATTATTACTTAAAGTGCTGACAATTTTTCAGTTCCTCTCTAAGGTAAGTCAATCTGAGTCATCTGAAGTGCTGTATGTGCACAGAATTGCTTCAAAAAAATTATTTATGTTACAGTAATGGATTCTTTGAAATGTATTGCCTACCTGGGTACTACGATGAGTACTCTTAGTATACCGTTTGACCTCTAAGAAACAATTTAAGTGCCTAAACTGAGATAGCTAGACCAATTTGGACACTTCAGATACCCTTTCTGGCCTCTAGCTACTTTCCCAGAATGCCCCAGGATTCCAGTAAGTTGTGTGTCATGTCTGTCGGCAGTTACCTTGGCTACCCCACTGTGTCTAAAATGGCCATATATGTTTCTGTTTAGGCACCTAAATGTCTTCCCTTTTTTTCCACAGAATCTGCTTTTAAGTACCCTGCATGTGATGTTACTTTTTAAAGTAACCAGTTATTTGTGAAAAGCAAACATGTTTTAGAGATTGTCAGTCTGCCTAGAAAATTAATATTGTTAGCTAAGTTGTTTTGCATATAATCGTTTAGATGGTTTTTCCTTTAAAGATCATTTACATTTTGTAAATATTTCCAAAAGAATTTATATGGCTATCCTTTCACATTTACAACCCCTAAATAAATCATATGGGGAAAATTAATACAGAGAATCTAATTTTTATTCCTCCACTTTCCCCATCCAGTATTTATAACAAAAACAGATGTAGTGAGTTGCAAACTTGCTAAAAGACCATAATTTCTCGTAATGAGTTTTGAAACAATTATATGTAATGAATTATTGAAAAACTGCAGTTCTGGATATAATCTTCCATGACCACGAATGTTTACATCTAGTACTGCCATGGAATTCTACAGCCAGACATATTTTCTAGATGCTTTAAAAATTTATACACTTTCTGTCCTTACAGCTTTGTTTCTACTACCTAACAGGAAATTTTGCAAAAACTAAATTAGTCCAGTAGGGTTGTGGGGGGGGAGGGAATGAGCTTTTATGTGGAATGAGGAGAGGCAAACTACGTTGTGTATTATGTTAAATATCTTAAAAATACTGATCAGATCAGAAATACATTCTTTATCAAGGTTAGGAAAGACAGAAGTATATGATCAGTGCAAATTCCAGAACATGTATTTTGAATTCTTTCTGCTTTTGTCTCATGCTTGGGGAAACAAAAGCTTCCTTCCAATAAAAGTGTTGAACCTGTTGAGCAGCATCTCCTTTTAGAAGCAGCATTCTAAAAATCATCCACTGTTTTTCCAGTGTCTCTTGCCTTGACAATTAGTAAGTTTTGTTCCCAGTTATCATTCCTTCTTTGCATTTGATGTGTGAAATATCACAGTTGGAACAATTAACAAGGTTTCATTAGAGTCTTCACCAAAAGGATATGATTTCAAGAGCCCATCTATCACATTTATGTTGCTTTGCACTGATTTTGGTTAAGTGTCACCAAATTTTCCTCTTCTATTACTCTTCCCTGCTGTACTACATTGTAAAATTAACATGTACTTTCTGAGCTCAGCCACAGCCCACTCAACTGCTAGCTTTCTCCTGCAAGAAGAGATTACCACAGAATTTCTTAATGCAATTATATGTGATCTTTCTGCAAAATTACATTTTGCATCAATTTCCATTCATTTCTCAGAATTCCTTATGAAAGATTGCTTGAGTGTTACAGAGAAAAACTGTGTGGTTTTTCTTTTTTTCTTTTGCTGTATGGTAAAGTTGAGGTATTCTAGTAGAATTTTAGCTTGAACATGGATGTTGAATCAGTCCAGCTTTTCACCTGGAGGAAGTTGAACATTATTTTATCTACCTGAAATTTTTAGTCCATAGACGTGTTAGTTTTCTGAAGGTTTGTTATGTTGATGAGCTGGTGTAAGGCAGATTCTTGTGCTGTAAAATGTGATAGCTCGTAAGAGGCTGTCTGTCATTAAGACGTCTAGAAACCATGCCTTATATAGTCACATAAAAAGAAATTCTCATGGAAACGGCATTATGGAGGTGGCAGCTGCAGCTCTATATTTCTTTTTCTAGGTTGAATTTTGCAGATAAAGATTAACCCCTTATGTGATCTATGTATATAAAAAAAGAAAACCTACCTTTATGTCTCAGATACAGAATATACTCTGTGAGTATCTAAACAAATTTCTGAAAATTCACAGGATGGTCAATACATGCCTATGAATTAAAATTGACTTTATTTGCACCAGATTAAACTCCTATTGCTGAAATTTTGAGCAAGAATTATATCTGGATATTATACTGTGCTTAGGACTAGCAGTAACTGCCAACTAAGATCCTTCCTTAGTGAAAGCTCTTTTTTTTCCCTTCATTCAAGGCTGGCAAACGATGTTCAGAGAACTCTATACAGAATTATCTTTCCTCTGAAACCTTTCTCATCTTTTGCAGTTCCTGATGGGTTACTGTGAAATAGACGAGTTAAATGTGACAGTGAAGCTACCAAGAAAGTAGCAATAAGACCAGGCTGGATGAGGCTTTGAGCAACCTGGTCTAGTGGAAGGTGTCCCTGCCCATGGCAGGGGGGTTGGAACTGAGTGGTCTGTAAGGTCCCTTCCAACCCAAACTATTCCATGATAATGAGGCAGTACACAGTCAAGTGCAGACTGCAATGTAAGGGGTTGAATTGGCAGTTATGAAGTTGGTAAGTGCAAACACATAATCCACAGGGGCTTTTACTGTGATAAGGGACTGTACGCCTTTGAGAAGCTGTAGTATTGGAACCTGGGCACAGCGCTTGGAGACCGCTGACACCAGCCTTGCAAACCACCCTCTGGTAGTTTCCTCAGATTCAGGAGGAAGCAGAAGGAGAAACAGCAATCTGGCTGGACACTGTTGCTCCTTTTCTGTGTTGCTCCTGGTGACAGTAGAAGCCCACATTCTTCATTAGTTGCTTAGTAATCATGTTGTTATATCTCCCACACAGGTCTATAGTACCTTGCTATAACATTTACTAGAGTGAGTAAACATTGCAGTGCCTCATCAAACATGTCTGCAGCCAACATACTGTCGTCAGAGAGCTGGAGCTTGGTCAGAGACCCATGTTGTTTGCTGTATGAAATAATGCCTTCCTGAATATTATGACTTCAATTTTTAAATATTATAAATTTTCAGTCTTTCACCTTTTCTTGCTGATCCTCCCATTTTATATCACTTTGGCAATACAGTTAGTATTATCACTACTGAAGGTATTGTAGTGTGTCCAAAGCAATCTTTTAACATGCAAATGACTTCTTTGCTTACCATCCATCCATGAGAATGTACTCTCCAAATATTAGTCAGTTGTGAATGTTAGTTTTTATCAATCAGCTGAACGTGTGGAAAAGGGAGTTTAGAATGCATTTTTTTTGGCAGATATTACACGTGTGCTGCTAAAAACATATTTCTGGATCAAATGAAAACAGAACTTGAATAGATTAATACTGCAGGTGCCACAATACAGTTGTTACCATAGCTATAGAACAAATTTCTAGTGGATTTTTATTTTACATTAGAAACTTGTGCCATGGCAACAGTAATGCCTGTTAAAGATGTAACATTGTCATTATAAGTTATCTATTACAGCTTTTTTCATTACTATTATTAACAACTCTTACTCTCCTGAATGTGCTTTAGTTTTGAACATAGAATCTCTAGAGATACAAATGTGAATAAGCCAATTCCCAAATTTACATGAATGTAAAACTCTCAGCATTTAGTATGCTCATGATTTTCTTAATGTGCTCTGTAGTCTTGGAGTCCGATTCAAACAGATATGTGAATTTGATGAAGCATCTGTAAATTATAACTCTCAAATACTTAAAGTGAGAAATGGTATTCTGCAGAGTTCTATATATGTATGACAACCAACTGTGGTGTGGTGCACCAGTGTGTAAATAAATAGCTGATTGAATTGCAATTTGCCTAAATACCAGTTTGGTTCTGTATAAACTTGTAGCAATAATAGCAATATATATCTGTGGCTTTAAGATTATGGCAGAACTGAAATTATTTGTAGTTCCAAGTGCAAATGTTCTTCATGCAACACAGCTATGGCAGTATCAGAGTGATATTTCAGAAGTAATGCACTCAGATGGGTCAGCTGTATGTGGACTTGTAATAATGCTAAAGATCTGTAGTAATGAAATCTGTTTATGTTTTGGTATTTAGGATACTGTTTACAATTAAAAAGCTAAGGTGATAAGAAAAGCAGTATCTGGTGAGGAAGCAAGATCTCTCGTTTGCTTTCTTTGAAGATTACAAAAATAAATGTTCTTGGAAAAAAAAAAAAAGACAAGCTGAAAACTTCTCTCCATTGGGATTCAATCCAAAAGCTTGAACTTCACCTGTTCTCTCTTTCTGGTATCCATATGCTCTTTCTTAAAGTCCGCTCTCAGAAGACTCTTCCAGAAACTGTGAGAAATGAAATCTAGTATCATTAACCTATGCAATATAATTGAATACCATATATCATTTCTAACTGCCAGTTAAGTCTGTTAAAGCAAAATTAAAGCATCTGATGAAAAGGTTCAAAAGCATACAATAAAGTTGGGGGATAGAACACAATAGGAATGGAGAGTTGAAATTTCTCAGATATATCGGTAGATTTAAGTTTAATCATAAAAACACAGCATGTTGATCATCAGTAAAGACAACTTCATGAAAGGATTTTTTCAATGTACAGCAAAATTCAGAAGAACAAGAATAATTTTGATACATTTAAAAACAGAAAATAATACGTAAAATATCATGGTTTTTGCATCACTACTAAGCCTCAGAAGAAATATCAATTTCAGTATCAACTCTTAAAATTAATGGCAGAAATATGCAACAATTAAAGGACCCCGATCTTGGATATAGGTAATTATTTGTCATGAATTTGTTTGGTGGTTTTTTTCAGTTAAGTTGCCTATTTTAAGAGGGACACAGAAGCAGCATTATATTATCCTGTTTAGAGTTTTGTACTTTACTTTCTGGGTGCATAAGCAATGAAGACTTGTAGTTGCGTTTTTAGATATGGTAAAGTTTGAACAGGTTATTTAATATTCATGCTTCAGGGCTTAGGTCAACAAACACTGACTTGGAATAAAGAAAGGAAAGCATACTCTGGCAAATTATTTTATGACTATTGCATGGATTATTTTTTCATTCTTTGATTTCTTTAGAAATTAATACATTGAGTCATAGGCACCTCTACTATTTGGACCAGTGGTGTGGTCCACCTCCATACTCTTATTATTCTCTGATTAAAAAAGTATTAAGCATTAACTGCATTAAGAAACTAAAATAATACAAATTTGGGTTAAAAGAGCATTAGGCAACAGTTACCAGTAAAAAAATCAAAAGATTCAGAATTACAATTAGGTCATTAATAAAGTATGGTTAGAAGGGATGTCTGAAGGTCACCTACTCCATCTTCCTGTTTGAAGCAGGACTGTCATCAAATCAGACATGACTTTTCCCACCCAGGTCTTGAAAACCTCCAAGGATGGAGATGTCACTACTCTGGATCAGCTGCTGCATGACTGCGGTGCAGCATGCAATGCTGTTTGCTTCTTAACCTTTATCATGACCACATACTACTTTTTCCTAATGAACACTGTCTTTTTCATTGCCCAATACAAGTGTGGTTTGCATTGCTCAAAGTCATGGTGTGAAGAAGGCATATCTATGAGATTTCTGCTTCCTTTGCCATATAATTAACAAAGCTGTTAAAGAAAAAGCTACCAAATAAAAGGTTTTTTAGTAGTATAGATGTAGCAAAGATAGTGAAATCTTGGCAATCCAGGTGTATGTAAGCTTTTTTTTTCCTGATTTATTCTTCTTTCTTACTGTGTCCTGACAAAAACACATAGATCTTAAGTTCAATAGACAATTGTTAAGACTCATCTCTGTAGCAGCACAATAGAATTCAGTTCATGGTTAAGACATCTAAATGGAGGTATCTGAATGCAAAATGGGTGCCAGCTCCCATTACAGTCATTGGCTGTCTAGTTAATACTGTTAACAGAGTGCAGGAGTGACTCAGCTGACCAGCCACAACATATGGTGAGTGGCATCACTCCCTGGGATCCGCTGACTTTATCAACCTGATCACTATGGTGGGCGTTTGCATACTGCTTACTTATGTAGATATGTAAAATGACATGTCTTAATCTAGAGCTGAATCCCAGCTACTGTATTTTTCATGTCAGGGAAAAACACTGTTTGTTTAACTTTAGTTGCATCATTTACTTTTGAACTTTTCTGAAGTTCACCTTGAGAAGTGGAGACATAAAATTAATTCAGCAACTTTCAGAGATCAAAGAAACTGAGCATGTCCTCTGTCCTTTTTCTCCCCGCCTTTTCCCTGCCCCCCCACCCCCCCCAGCAACTTTTCTGGCATTATTGATTCCTTAAGCTCTGTCAAGTCCCACATTCAACATTTCACTGTAACACCCCACATATTTTTTAGTTGCAAAATGTCTTAAGTGTATTTCTAATAAGTTGTTTACCAAAGATGATTTTCTTGAGTTGTTCTTCTAATCTTGATTAGGATTTTATCCTGGTATTTTAACAAATGAGAAAACCACAAGATTTTACACTTTTAAGCTGTTGACTAGTAAAAGCTTACAGTGTTTTGAAGTACACACAAAAACTTTCTTGTCATTCATACAGTGATATACTGCCTCCTTTTGAAAGTGTTATTCAGAGATTTGTAGGGTTTTTTTACAAACAGATAATTTAGCCAATATGAGGAAACCAATTTCCTTGCAAATTATCACATGATGCTACATTTGATTCTTTCTGGTAGCTAGTACTATACATACAGTCCAACAGATACAGTATCCACATGAACATACAACTTCTAGCAGGAAAAATGTATTTATCCTTAATGAAGTAGTTACAGAGATGCAACTGTTAGTGGGGATACAGTTATTCTGAGTAAACTAGGCAAAATTAATGCAATGTGGATAGAGTGATGTTGTCCACACCAACACTACTTCTGAGGCAGCACAGGTAGAAAAGGGTTGTTTTGGCTTGTGGTGGGGTTTTTTGCCCTTCCTTAACACAACAGATATCAAGAGCTATAAATTTTTTATAATACACTCTGAGCTGCACCCAAAAGTGCATTTTTGTTCTGTAATTCTTTTTTGTGTCTGTGTGCTAAATTGCATATAAAACTTGTTTCAGAGAGACTTGATTTCCTGTTTGTGGGTTTTTGGGGTTTTTTTCCCCCAGTGGTTACTCTTATTCTTAATCTATTCTCAGAAGTTCCCAGAAATAACAACAATGCTCAGATCTATTTATTAGAGACTGTCAGTGAAAAGGCATCATAGTGTAAGTTCACTATTATTATAACAACTATAAAAAGAAAAATTGCTAGCAATGCTCCTCACAATACTGGTTCCTCATGTGTCTTACTGCCTATGAAGTAGCTTATTCATCATGCTAAACTGTTTTAATTTGTTATTGAGTTGAAATGTGTACAAATTATAGATACACCATTGAATTGATGTTATAGCACTGACTTATTTTATTTTACAAATTCTTTTTGGTGTGTGTTTTTGGGTTTGGTTGGTTTTTTTCTGGAATTTATGTGTAGCCCTAAGTGTTTTTGGCTGGCTTTCAACCAGTCAGTATAAAATAGTCAAGCTTAAGGAGAGAATTGGGTTGGTTTTGGAATTTATGTGTAGCCCTAAGTGTTTTTGGCTGGCTTTCAACCAGTCAGTATAAAATAGTCAAGCTTAAGGAGAGAATTGTTTTTTAAGAGACTAATAAATCAATTCATGACATAAGTATATTTTCTTCCTGTACATAAGAAAGAACCAAGCAGCATACAAAAGTCACTTTGCAGAGAGTAGGAGTTTGGTTGTTTGCAATATATTATCACCCTGGTTTCTACAAGGTACTCTCTTGTTTCAGAGCGTCTTTGCCAGGGAGAAACATCCGCTGAAACTGAGCTTCCTGAAGGACACCCTGCTACAGGTTTACTTCATGGATCATCACCTTCATGTGACCCACCTGATAATCCACTCCAGCTGTACAGCAAAGCAAACCCATGCAGTGGTCCATTAGAAAAAAGCATTTTGGGCAAGAGCACAGTGCAGCAGACACCGCTACGGCAAGAAAGCAGCACTGATCCTCCTGTTAAGAAAAAAAAGCCACCAGTTGTCAACAGAACCATATTTCATACTAAGACTAAACCAGCAGAAAATCATACATTGGTTGGCACGTCAACAAGGATAAGTGAACAATGGGTTATTACTACTGGAGGTTTTGTGGAGCGAGCGTGCACGCTTGGGAGAATACGATCTTTACCAAAGACTTTGCTTGAAATGCATCTGTGCAAAAACGTTTCGAAATCTGATTCTAATCTTATCACCCATCCACCAAATGACAAAAAAGCAAGAAGCAATTGGAGTGAACCCACACCAAACCAACAGTGCTCCAAAGGGAATTCAGAGAGAACGCCTTCCTTCACATCAGAATGGGAAGAGGTAAGTTTTGTTCATCTTTAAGTACAAGTGAATATATGGTATTGTGAAAATTCTGTTATTGTTTTCAGGTTCAGAGATGAAATAAAAAGTGGATCTTCCACACTGCAAAACCTGAGAGAGTATGTAATAGTGTAATGTATGGTTGGTTGACAGCTGGTACAAAATGCACTGCGTTTCTGTTCAAAATGCTGCACGCTTAATGAAGTCCGTTTCCATAGTGAACGAAGTTAACTAGAAGTAATTCTGCAATTTGTTGTAATCTTGAAATTATTTTCTACTAAAGCCCTCACCACTGACACTAATGCAATTGGTAAAATTCTTTGTAGCTATGTCCATTATTTATATATTTGCTAATTATTTCCCACCTTGGCAATGCCTGCCAGCAAGAGACAAGAGAAAATGGCAGGAATGGACTCTAGGTCTAGGTCTAAGACTTTAGGTTGATTAGGGAGTTCTTGTAGAATCTAGATCTAACATATCCTCTAGCCAGTATGTAGCCTGTGTAGAGAATGCTTGGCATATACCTGACTTTCGTGATGTGGGAACAGACTTATAGCTACAGTTATTTCTGGACAATTAAGAGAAATGTCTACACTGAGTTTGTAGTACACATGCTTGCTCATAAAAGAGACTTTATCTTGGTTTTAGAACTAGATATTAAATACTTCTTGAAAATATTTTTTCTTCGTTTTCCCCCCATTCCTGTGCTACATTTCAAGAATGTGAAAGATTCTTTATAGACTAGAAGTTCCCATCTTACTGAGGTAAATTAAAGGTGGGAAATGTTTAGATCTTCACTGCTATTGCAGAGAAGCAAACATTTCTCTTTAAAATGACTGCTATAGGGAAATGTATACGTCTCCAGAGTGCCATTTTATTTCATAAAGAACCCGGAGCTTGTTTCTGTGACTCTTCCCCCACCCCCCCGCCCCCCCAAGAAAAACATTTCTAGCTCGTCTAACTCTGAATTGATAGTGTATTTGTTGTTAAGGGGGATACTTGCTTAGTGGAAAAGTGCTTAGGATTTGGGTTTGATCTTAATAACTTAGATACATTGTTACAAAAACCTGAAACAAGCCAGGTCCAATTTTGCCTTTTATGGAGGGACATCAAAGTCTGATGTTTCTTGAAAGTAAAAAAATGTAGTTTAAAGAAAAAAAAAAAGTATTAATTCTCAATCTGCATATTCTGACTTAATTCTCAGATTTTCTCCTGTCACCAGTGACTAAAACATAGCTTTTAGAAAGGGAACAATAAAACCTGGTTCTCTGTACCAGAACCTGTCGTCTTAGACAGCCCAGCCTTTTGATTTGGTTTTTTTTTGTTTTGTCCTGTTAGAGAAAATAAAACAGGTATAATAGTTTTGACAGCAGGTTCAGCATCATTTCAAAATGTGCAAATGAGTTTTGGGATCAATGTAGTGCTGTTTCACAAACAATGTCATTCTGCAGTACGTGGGGATACAGCTATGTTTCATACCTATTCAGTGGCCTTGTGGCAGATGGGGGAAAAGAAAAGAGAGCTAGGAAATTCTCTGGCAATCTTAATTGAACAATTGCTTTAGTACTTTATAACACACAAAACAATGTTCTTGTGCACTAATATTATTGCTTAAATAGACCTCTAGTGGTTCACAGTTATAAAATGAAATGAGCCTATAAAATTAAAATCCATCCCATTGTATACTTTAATATATACATTTTTCATTTTTGTATTTATATACTGAAATACAACCAAGTAGTTTCAAGGAATGAGGGATGCCTAGATGAGCAAAGTCACCAGTGTGAAAGAAACTCTACTGCAGGAAAAGAAATACTAGTCTCAAGCTATAGCTTTTGTTAGACAACTAATTTCTCCACTTTTATTTTGCAGTATTTGTATTCTACCTTTTTTGATTTTTGCATTTTGTAATCTTGTTTGTTATTTTCCTCATGAGAGTAATAATGCCGGAAACTTATGTATGAAAAACTAAAATAAATAAAATAACAAAAGCCCATCAATTGTTTTCTCTGTTCTCTTTTGTAGATTGATAAAATCATGAGTTCAATAGATGCTGGAATTAATACTGGACTGGGGGAGATAAATGATCACACTACAAGTAAGGAAAAACAACTATTGTTTAATTTTAACTTAACTGTCTATAGGAAAACTGTGGCTAAGAGATTGCTAAGTCACCCACTGTGTTGAAATCATTTGTAGATATTTGAATAACCATGAACAGAATCAATGTTGTTTACTGTTAGAGATGCATTAGGCCCAGTATCCTGGAGCTGTTACTCTAAATAGCATATTGGAGTCGTTAATGTTGTTTTGAAATGTTACCAGAAAAAATATTCCATTAATGTCTTCACACTGAAGTCTTTCTGCTAGGGGGATATTTTCCAATCTTTCAGCTGAGTTTTTGTTTGGAATGGTGGGACCCTGAGTATATATGATCCAATAGCTGCTGACACTTTTTAAAGCATTGTATTATCTAATACTGCTTCAGGCAAATATTTGGCACAGGGCTGAAAATGTTGCTGACAGCCAGTGACTGATGTTAGCAGTGATGGGAAAATTTGCAAACTTTCCAAAATTCTTACTCTAAGTCATGACTAGCCTGTTGGTGTGTCAGCATAAAACTACTGTGCTGATAAGAATTATGAAAACATTTTACTAAGTCTTCCTAACTCATGGAAAGAAAACTGGCTTGTATGTCTGAATAATTTGGTCTTGAGGCAAAGCTATGTTAACTCACCTCTACTGGCACATCCCTGCTAGCAATTGCATGAAATTACTTGGGTTTATGACTGGGCAGGAGACTATGTACCCTATTGCTTAGAATTTTTAAAACTCCATATTTTTAACAACCATCGGGGTTTTTATGATGCATTATATCTGTACAGAATAAAAATGTGTCTTAGCAATTAGAGTTGACACAGCTATTTTTTCTTAGATTCTCTTCTCACTATCCAGTTAGTGTTAAAAGAGCAAACAAAAAGCAATAGTATACATATGCAAATTTGCATAACTTAGTGATGTCTCAGTACTATTCTGCCCCTTCCTACGACTGACCACTGCTTTTCTTTTTCTGCTTTTTTTTTTCTTTTAAGATCAGAAAATACCTCTCAACTCTTGTCATCAGCCACTTTGCGGCTTCTACTGCATGCATGATTTTTCTTGGCATTCGAATGTGGCATTTGGTTCTTCATCTCTATGTTGGCAGGAGATCTGCTCTTTTCTTTGCTTTGTCTTTTCCCAGAGGGGACTCTGAGTCCCAACTGTTTTTTTGTATTAGGTGTGCAGCTTCCTCCAAACCAACATTTTTTTTTTTTTTCTGCCAGCTCCTTAATGGTCTTTGGCTAGTTTAGAACAATAATCTGATTTTGTTCTTCATCAAGAAATCAAACTTCTTTTCTTTAATCAATTTTGCTGTACATGAAGACTGCAATAAAGACATTTCTTTCTGTTATAGAGCTGGCTATACACAGCTTCACATGTATATTTTACACTTTTCATTCCTTTATGCCTTTTCCAGGTTCAGTCAAACACAGTTTAGGCAGCAAAGGGAACTGTTATAGTATCAAATGTATTAAATTCATTGTATCAAACATGTTATATTTCAAGTCTATTTTTATTAACCAAGTCATAGGGTTATCTAGCAGAAAATGAGAAGTCTTTATTTCTCACCATTAGCAGGCTAAAGTAACCAATCAAGTAGAACCTTATCATAGTGATATTTATATATTTAATAATAGATTTTACCTAAGATTTTAGCTTGTGTTAACTGCTACAAAACAATACACAGGTGTTTTATTACTGATAATACAACCTAGGAGATTTTTTGAATAGGTTTTTGCTCCCAGTGAAAGGGTTACTTTTAGGGGTTTATTTCTACAGCAAATCAGCTTTCTTTGGTGTGTGTTTCTTCTATTTAAGCTGCTATAGGTTACTGTCAAGAAATCTCTCAGGTGCCTTACATAGCCCCTGCCTAGTTACTTACAGATGTTGGCATAGTCTGGATCCCTATGCATTTTACTTAGCTTTATCTTCTCAGTGTTGTAGTCCTGAGAACCTACATTCCATCTCAGAACTTATTCACCTTCTCTCTTCCCCTTTCTGACTCTCTGCTAAGCATAACACAACCAAATGTAAAGATCTATTCTATGCTTAAGAATGAAAACTAAGTAGTATGGTATCAGGCCATATAAATTTGAAATGCTTCATCAATTTATATATAGATATATTAATTTTATTAGTCTTATTTGAATATGTTTGCATCGAGCTCTGGAGCCCTCAGCATAGGAACGACATGGACCACGAAGATGCTCAGAGGGCTGGAGCACCTCTGCTATGGGGACAGGCTGAGAGAGTTGGGGTTGTTCAGCCTGGAGAAGAGAAGGCTCCGGGGAGACCTTATTGTGACCTTTTTTAACACTTAAAGGGGTCTTATAAGAAAGATGAGGAGAGACATTTTAGTGGGGCCCGTTGAAACAGGACAAGGAGCCATGGTTTTTGACTAAAGAGGGTAGATTCAGACTATATATAAAGAAGAAACTTTTTACAGTGAGTGTGTGAAACACCAGAACATGTTGCCCAGAGAGATGGTAGATGTCCCATCCCCGGAAACATTCAAGGCCAGGCTGGACAGGGCTTTGAGAACTTGTTTTGTGGAAGGTGTCTCTCCTTATGGCAGGGGGGTTGGAACTACATGACTTTTAAAGGTCCCTTCCAACCCAAACCATTCTAGGATTCTATGATTCTATTTGTGTAAATTGTTACCCAATAGAGACTAAGAAGAATTTATTTAATGTTCAGAGTGTACAAGTAAAAGACTTCTTAGTGTTGAACTGAAAGAATCTAGATTATTGAGCACTATGTATGGGAAAGTTCGCTTTTTTGTCTAATAACTTTTTAGCAAATAATAAGATTTCTAATAACACTGAAGAGCAAATGTAGCTTGATATGGAATCCTTTATTTTATTTTTATTTTCTCAGTCCTGGACTTCATGTTATGTTTCAGATTTTTAATGGACTGCTAGTAAAACATATTAAACTCAAGCACAAATGTTCTTAATATACCAGGCATTAAGAGCTTCTTACATAGTATTTCATTCTCTGAAAAATGTTTGAGAAGAAATATATCATAAACTGGTAATTCAATAGCTATACTTAAAATTAGAAAACGATGACATCTTATGATTAAATCCTTGAATGGATTTACAGGAAATGTGGCCTGTATTTTCCTACTGGTGAAATGTGGAACGGCTCCAGGTGAGTCTCCTAAGAAGCAATTAGAGGAGCAAGGAAAGGAGGGAATCAAAACTGGCTGAGTATGGTCATGAGTACTTCATATCCAGTATGCATTTGGAGACAAAAAAGTTAAAGCAGAGCTTTCAGTTTGGTAATAGTACTGGTACTGGGGGAGCCAACTTTGCAACTCCAGAGAGGTAGATGGTTCTCTCTGAGGGCATGTACCATTCAGCATCTGAATAGCTTACCACTGAAATCAAAAGCAGGAGAGCTGTCCAAGTAGCAAGTAAAAATCTCAATGATAACAGGCAAAAAACCCCACTACCCCAAGGAGTACAAAACCTCTACTACGAAGGGGAAATAAAAATAGGTGCAGGGTAGTGACCTTCTAGGTGATGTAGAGACATCTGCAGCACCTGGCACTTAGATCAGCTGCTGTGTTTCTTCACAAAGGTCCAGATTTGCCAAGATGCAAAGGATTCTACTGATCACTAGCACGTGATAGCTCGAATGATACTAAGAAAATCAAAACTGCTTACAAGTTTCTGTGGCAATGGATAAAGAGGTTGAAGTTTCCAGAGATATCATTGCCTCTACTCTCATGTCCAAGGCAAACATCAATCAGATAGACTCTAAGCATAACTACATGGCTTCTATTCTGAGAGAAGAGAACATTAATTTAAGAACCATGTGGTAGGGACAAAAATCTTTGCCTTAAATAATGCAAATTGGACATTGGCCTAACTCTGGAGAAAGATAGGACTATTTGAAACAGGATTAAATAAATGACTACAGAGTGGTAAGTCAGTGTGCCAGGTATATTTAGCTGTATACTAATGGTAGAAGAAACAGGAACAGAGAAGAGTTAACAGAAAAATTTAATGAGGAATGGACAAGAATTAATTGAAGATTATGACAAAATTGTCATTGTAGAGAATTTATGTATTTTACACTAGTCCAATCATGTAGAGGGTATAAGAGTTATAGTCAGTTAAGAAGGGACTAAGAGAGGAAATGTTGGCTTGTATTTCAAGAATATGATGGTTGCTTTGAGATATCAACAATAAAATTAGTTGGACCTGTTAAATACCTGTTGGTATTCAGGAAAGCAGAAAATAACATGGTGGTTCTTGGTATGTATCCAAAGCCTCTGGACTTGATAGTAATGGGAGATTTTTGTTACCACAGCACTTCTTGGGAAAGAAGTTACATTGACAGACTGCCCAGGAAAAAGCCTCAGGGAGGTAGATGTCGAATTCAGAGAATTTATATTAAAAAATGTTTAAGGTACAAGTTAAAAATGTGTGGGTGCTTCAACAGAACACTACTAAACACCATAGTACGAGCTTCACCAATGTAAAGAAAAGAAAGTGTAAAAAACCAGCTTGGCTAAATTGTCATCTTTTCTTTCACTTTAGACATAATGAGAAAATTTTCTCTATTTACTAAGCATGATAGAGTAACACATGCATGTAGAGGCAAGTCAGAAGTGCCAAACCACTCAGTGAGATGCAACTAGCAAGAGAAATGAAGATTTAATATAATATAACTCTATTAGTTGGCACCTAAGCAAGGTACTGCAGGAAAGAAAAAGCCTGCTCATAGCAGGTGCAGAGAAAGCAAAAACATACAATGGCTTTTTATCACGTTTACCAAAAAGGTCATTGGTAAGTATGTGACATGCACAGCTAATCCTAGGCCTAGAAATTCAGTGTAGATAAGGAAAGAACAGGTTATATAGGTTAGTTATCTTAAAATTGATTTAATGAACATTTTGTGTTACATAACAGTTTGAAAAATTTAGACCTGTTACTGGGTTTCTGTGAGAGTTCTTGGAGGACAGATGAGTTACCAACAGACTGAAAGAGAATTATATAGAACTTATTCTCCTTCCTTATCCCTTTTAAAGATGTGGGGAATTATTTTCAACTCACAGGAAAGTCACTGAACAGATAAGCTACTTAAAGTAGCTAGAAAATAGCAATGAAATAAGTAAGACACAGTATGGCTTTGCCAAGAGCAAACCTATTAAAGCAATCTAATTTCCTGCTAAGTTTTGTAGGTAAGGAAGGAGCAGCAGATGACCAGTATTTGGACTACAGATAAGATTTTGATGCTGTCATGTGTTTTTCTTGTAAGCAAATTAAGGTAACATGGGCTTGATGAAAATAACAGTAGGTCAGACAGATGAGTTTTATCCTTCATGTCTAAATTAAGACTTCTGCAGTATAGACTGCACTGAGTACATCTGAGCCGCTAATACTAAGTTAGACAAGCAGACATGTCTTTGGTATTGTTCATCATATCTAAATGTCTGAAGCATGGTAAATGGCACTACAAGCATCTATAAAGGGAGCTAGAGGACCTCTTCAGATGTAGCTGTCTAAAACTAGCTGAAATGAATCTCCTCCTTTTCCTTGCAGGACCAAATTTTAAAAGCAATGTAGTGCAGCAACCAAATAGATTGTTAGGGAGATAATAACCTCTGTTACAGGCAGCAGCATCTTAATACTTCTAGATACTTGCCAGAATTAAAATAATAATGGTTGGGGTATAACTGACCTTGACTTGAGTCAGTTGAATGGATTAGGCCACTGTTTTAAGTCACTTTGAGTCTATTTTAAAATGATTCTGTGACTACTGTGATAACATGATTTAGGTGGAACCTGTGTACAAGGTAGAGTCTAATAAATGAAACAGCTGTGTCTTTTTTGGCATATTAGATGCTTACACTGATTAGTAACATGCATTCTGCAAAGGATTTAGAAAAGATAATATGTTTAAATATCAGCCATCTGTACTTCTCTGGTAAAAAGAAGAAACATTTCAATTTCATATTTTCTTTGCCTAATTATAAACATTTTTTCCTACAATAAAAGAAGTCTTTCAAGGCACGCATATCAGTATTTCTGTGTTAGCTGGAGCCCAGTAGCTGTTCAGAGGTGTGTGATTCAGAGTTTACTTACACTTGCAAGTCACTTGAAAGGGAATAATCAAGAAATAATCTACTTTAGAGGTAATTTTTTTTAGCATGGGTAATGAGTATCATATCATAATGATTAAAGTAAGAAGTGTTTCAATTCAGAGCAATTAAAATAATGACAAGGAAAATAAGTGTTGAAGGTCATTCCATATCAAAATAATCTACAATCAGTTTAAGACTGAGCTGGGCTTTTGAGACAACCACTTCTGTCAAACAATGTTCTAGCACATGGAGAGTGATTTACAATTTTGTAATTCTGCTAATCATTAATATTTTTTTATGCTATCCATGAATGTACTCTCCAGTTGCTGTGTGCATACAAGCTCACTGTAGTCAGAATTTCTTTGGTCAGCTGAACGTGTACCTTTCCTCAAGTCCCCTCATTTGTCTACCTAGAGGCATACAGAGTACAGTTTCCTGAATTATCCTTCGGTTTCTTCTACAATTTTGGCTTCAAACATCACATTTAGCATTTATGTCTAAATATCAGTATCAAGGCTCCCAAATTAGCTCAGTGAGGCTACCTGAGTGCCTTTCAAAGATTAAAGCTACTTGTTATTGGAAGAGGTGTATGTCATAGAATTATGCCACGTAAAACAACACCCTTCCACCCCTCCACCCCCCCCAGTTTTTTCCATAAGCAAGACTTTCTCTTCTGGATGTGCCTACTACGTATGTGTTTCTGTCATGTAGCACATATTGAATGCCAAGGGTTGAACGTAGGTCATGGGGCACTGTATGAGAATATATTTGTTAGTGTACTTTCTCTGATCTTTCATATTGGGATGAAAGTTGTAGGCAGTCATCATACAAAAGTTATTTTCTTTGTTTTGTTTGCCTTCTCTACTGAGATGGCCAGGACTGTTGTTATCAATGACTCCTTCACAGTGTGGGGAAAATTACAAGAAATTTTGGTCTTCAGATTTGTGAGGGGCATGAGTTTAAGCACAAAGGTTGGGAAAGTAAAGCAGACATGACTTCAGCAGACTCAGAAAAGATGCAGTCAGGTGGGGCCACAGCCAGAAAAACTGAATGAGAGGAGTAAGAGTTCACATTATGCCCTGTACACCTATAATGTGTAATGGAAATTGTGCAGACCTTTGACTGCCAGAAGCTACATGCTCAGTTTCCTCTCTTCCATCTGTTCCACTGCCACTACTCAGAAATGAAGCCTTCATCTTCCCTGGTATGTTTCTGTGTATAGAAGCTAAATTTCACTCACAAGAAGTCGAACTTTCTTTTAACGAATGAAGCCTTGTTAGGTTGGCCCTTTTCTGTTTGCTGCCATATGGTTGCGGTTTTGGCAAAGTGGTCTTCCTCCAAATCTGTTAATATCCTCCCTCCTCCAAGGGCAGAAAGCAGATAAAATATAAGTACTTAATTAAGGTAGAATTTTAATTAGATATGTGTAGGCATGTTGGCATAAGGCAGTTTTCACAGTGGTAAGTTATATACTTGAAAGTATGTACTTTAATTATAATTTAGTGTCTGTTTTCCAGCAGTTACTTCCCCTTTTTAAATCTATGTGTGGTTAAACTAAGCACTTTGATAAAGTGGATTTAATTAATAGATTTTAATAGAGTCATGCCCCCTCTCACGAAGTGGAAGACCTATTAAGCTTGCAGTTTTGAACCCACAACTCTAATTTTGCAAAACCCAACCACAACAACCAGTCTGTGAAAAAAGGATAACATTACTTCCCTCCCAACTCCCACCTTCACACTAAAGCTGATATGATGTGTAAAATGACTGAAGTATCTGTAGCATCATAAAGGGGGGGGGGGGAACCCGAAGGTAATTTGATTCTGTAGCTGATAAGAGGGACCCAAGGAGAAGAGAAAGCTCCAGCACCAGGTCTCTGCTGCCAGTGCTGTTTGCCTCCTCAATAGGAAATGCATATGCAGTTTGAAATTTTTAAACTGCAAATCTGTGAATGCTTTACCATTATAGGACTGCACTGTAGAGAACAGAGCCACACATTTGGGTTTGGTTCTGCACTTCCTTGCATCTTATTGACAACTGCAAGGTAAATGTGGAATTTTAAGTTGCAATGGCAGAACTGCTGGGGAGAATTCATGCAGCTGAAGTCAGTATGAAATGTTATGGAAGGCAAAAGTGATTCTTGTTTCAGGTGAAACTATTTACAGTCATTCCCATTCTCTTACAAATGTCACTCACTCTTGCACCCACTACCCAAAAATACCAAGTTGTGTATGCATGTGTGTCCAATTTGCCTGTCCATGGCCACTTGTGTGTGACATGGAAGGCTGACTATTGTGTTCTTACTGCATCTGTTGGGTTCTTTTCATCAGCAATAGCAAACTGGTTTTTGGATAGATCTTTCAGAGTCTACAGTTGCTATGGTATGGTCCTTTCCATCCAAAGTTTTGTTTACTTCAGTGGTGCTCCTTGGTTTTTCTTCCTTATCTTGGAAATTTTAGGGCTAGAATCTGTTTTCCTTTTGAAATAACAAGAAGATGAATACCACATGCAGTGGGCTGTAATGCTGTTGCTGTCCTCATATGTAGAGTAGAACCTTCTGCTGATCAATCATCTGTGCTGTTGTTTTATCAGAGCGCACTCCTTTTCTTGACAGAAACACATTCTTTAGTGTTTTATCATTGTCAGCTGTGTCCTTGGTTATCAATACAGGCCATGCCTTTAACTCTTCATAGCATTGTTTCTTCTGGTGCTTTCACACATGTATTTCTATTCAAGCATTATTCATACCAATCTTCATATTTCTTTTACAAATCTCTGCATTTTGAATTGTTTCAATAGTAGTAACCAACTAGATTACAAAATAGTGTAAAACAGAAGCTATATAGCTCCAAAATACATAGAAGAAATATTTTGGGCATTTATTCACTGAGAACATGATAGTCATGATGCATTGCTTGCTAGGGAACTTACCCAAAGATCATATAACTTCTGCAGAAGAAATCACGAATTATTGGATTAATGTTTTGTTGACTTCTGTGTTGTAAAAGCCTAAACAGGAGATAAAGATGCATCTGTTTTAATGATCCACTGAATCCCAAAACAAACCTTACAGAAGAATGGGCAAACTGCAGGATAATTGTAGAGCTTTTAGCTATGTTTTATAATAAACTCAATGGGAGTTAGATGTAAAAAGCTGCAAGCATTTATTTTATTTTCTGTTATTCATGTATTCCTATTATATTGGTAATCCTACTCTGTAGATTCATAAATGTAATATTAAGCTGTATGGTATTCATACACCAATTAATCAGAGCTGGTTTTGAAACAGCCTAGTATAAATGAAGACACAGGCTAAACTGAAAATACAGTAAAAATATGTCATCAGACCATATTTACCAATGTAGTCTCTAACTCCCATGCATTTTCTTTTCACATTTCACTCTCTCTATAAGTGCCTCTCAACATATGCCTTTTATCCCTGTCCATGCTTTTCATGTTCAATGTTAGGTTTCCTTTTCCAAAAAATTGTTTGCAAAGTAATTCAATCATTATATTCACAGACTTGAATAAATCATTTTTGGCATATATCTTCTAGAAAGAATGGAGAAGATTGACAGTAAACAAAGAAACTTAAGAAAATGGAACTATAATATCATAAATATTGACATTCATCAGTGACTAAATTTATAGCCTAATTCTTGTCAGTTTTATTTATAGTCTGCTTGTGACCATCAGATCTTGTTACGCTAAATTTAGATACTCTGCAGTAGGACTTCTTGAGCAAAGGAATCTTCTACAAACTTTTTTAATTGGAGGATTAACATGCAATTTTGATTGACTTACTATATTGAGACTTTTCAGAGGTATTTCCCCACATCAGATGTAACATTTTAGTGAAATAGGAGATTCAGATTCCATTCTGGTACTGATGTTTTGTCCTTTGATAAAAGTTTAAACCTTGGCAGTCTGGTCAGTTGTCCTGTTATCACTCAGTAGTACCTTATGGCTCTCTACAGTTACCTGAAAGGAGGTTGTAGTGAGGTGGGTGTCTGTCTCCCAAGTCACAAGTGATAGGCCAAGAGGAAAGAGCCTCAAGCTGTGCCAGGGGAGGTTGAGACTGGCTATTATGAAAAACTTTTTCACTGAAAGGGTTGTCAGGCACTGGTATGGGCTGCCCAGGGAGATGGTTGAGTCACCATGCCTGGAGCTATTTAAAAGATTTGTAGATGTGGCGCCTAGGGATATGGTTTAGTGGTGGACTTAACAGTGCTAGGATAACAGTGAGACTTGATGATCTTAAGGGTCTTTTCCAACTTAAAAGATTCTATGACTCTGAGTAACCAAACTGTATTTTTTCACACAGATTTAATATAAAAGATGTATTCTTCCTCAGAGAGGGTATAATAAAATGTTTGTCCAACCAAAAGATATGTTTTTATTATTATTTTGTAGAAACACTTAATACAGGAGGAGTTATGCATACTGAATGCCTGCCATGTCTGTTATTGACCTAATATCTGATCCTTACATTCTAGTGTTAAATATAGTTAGAAGTCCATGTGACCACAGACATCAACCATTCATCTGCAGTTTGAATATACTACTCAAATCTATGAACATTCACATACTGTACTTATAACTGTTCTTAGAGCCTTGTTTCAGTATTTTCAAAATATTCTCACATTAAATAATTTCCCTTTAGAAGGAGTGAGTGATATTGAGTTATGAAGTCTTATATGTTAATAAATACATACAGCATCAGGTAGACCTATGCCATATACATATGCATACATAATATTTATTTTGAGTCAGAGGGCAGAATGATATGAATCACATCACAAAACTCAGATTTTTTTGCATTCCAAGAGCACGAAGCTCAGAAATATTGGCAGCTAATAGTAAAACGGAGAGTGAAGTAGTATGATGTTTAAGCATGTTTGGGGACAATGCTAAGAACCCTATATACATTAGTGTACAGAAAAGCAAATTAAGTGAATAAAAGTTATTCTCGCTTTAAAAGTTTGGATATACCTGTAATGGCCTAGCCTTACAGGATTTCACTGATACAAACAAAACCAGTCAGAATTAAAATAAATTTGTTGTGGAAGTTGCTTAAAAATAATATTCCTCACATACCTCCTGGATTCTATTGGTAGTAAATTGGTTCCTAACTCTTAAGTGGAAAGCATTTCTGAGGAAGATGATGTTAATGCTGCAATCTACTCTTCCTGGTCAATTCTCTCCTCTGTCAGACCTATCCCTGTAGTAACTGAGCTGTACATACTGTATCTTTGTGCATCATAGGGTTGAATATTGCTGAGCTATGCCCATAGGAGATGAAAGGATCACCAAAGGTAGAATGCAGACTTCAGAACTTGAAAACGTGGATTAAAACATTTTTCAAATTTACTTCTAGTAAGACTGAGATCTTGCCCATTTCTCCAGTGAACCATGACAGTCCAGGGGGAGGACTAATAATCTGTCATCTCCTCAAGGACAGTTTAGCTGTATTTCACAAAGTTAATGTCAGAGCGTTTGTTGCTGTGACTAAAAAGTGACAAGCTAAGGGTGCCGTCATTCTCATAATCATCCTACTGTAATTCCAGATGTTAAGAGATTTTCTTCAAGCCATGATAAATAACATGAAAAGAATGATCAGATTACTTGACAGTTTCAGAATTCACTTGCTCAGGTTCAGCTTCTTCCTTGCAGTTAAATCTGAACCTTGCGACTGTGTAATCATTTACATCCATGTATATTAATATTTAATGCAATTGATGTCACTAAATTGAACAGCATTTATTCCTTAAGGCAGAATCAAATTCAGTGCCAGGTTAAAAATGAATGTGGCATAGAAATTAGCACCTCCTTTAACCTTACTTTAGGTTTAGGAGTTACTTTAACTCCGTCTTAGTGGAGTTAAAAGTATCTGGTGAAAAAATGAGGTTTTTCCAACCTATGGCCAAGAGATACTTCAAAGAGAACAGAATATTCCTGACTTCTGAAATAGACCGTATGAAAAACATAAAGTGATTACTAAGGTCAAATCTCTAAAACTTTATTCAATATCTTTGTTGGTCTTTTGTATGAGATTATATGGATATTACCCTTACAAATATGTTAGGGTTAGAGATGCTTTGACAAGTGAGAATTTGAAGAGGTTTATCTTTCATAAAATATACAGAGATCTAAGTCTACTACAACTGAATTAACGATTTCTTGAACGTTCAGTTGGTTCACTCATGTTTCCTTCTCAATCTAGCAGTCTTTAGATTTAAATAGACATGAACCCTTGAAAGCTCACATTTCTACTAATCACAAGCACATCACATGCTCGTTAAAAATCTTTGGCTTATTATAGAATTTATGGCACACAGAATTGTTTCTAGTTTTAGTTCCACCTACAGAAAATGAAGTAATTTAGAATATTGAAGTAACTAAAGTGTTTTCATTTGCTTTCTAACCCAGACTGTTAACCTGATTTCACGATCATAACACTGGAATCAGTATTTCCTTGTTTCATTGCCCTATATTCAGGAAAATATTGTATTTGAATGCCTTCAAATCCTTCAAAAAATATTTGCAATTTACTGCTTGCCACCACTAGTTCATAACCTGTGATACCAGAAACTTCCCAAAACTGTTTTTCTACTTTTATCCACTACTGCCTTTAGCCCTTTATTTTAAGATATTGTGTTATTACAACACTGGGATGGTTGAGGCTAAGTTATTGACTGCTAATATGAATTTGAATTAAATGTTAATACTAACATTTAGTGTAAAATTGTGAATTGTTTTGGTATCTATTTCTAAAATATATTTATTATTCTTGACTTCCTGCATTGGTTTAGATAAATATTTTCTATGAACTCTGCAATTTGACTATTCTTCTCTTGATGGGATGTGATGGACCATCTTAGTTACTTAGTGCTACTTCTGTTTTCTGGTAGGCTATTTGAAATATTTTCTAGAGCATAAATTCAAATAATAAATTACCTTCCTGGTACACAAATTCCCCCTATTTGCATATGAATATGGCATTCATATAGAGACGAGCCATTCTTCTGAAATTTACACAAGCAAGAATCCATGTTCATTAAAGTTTTCAAACACTGAATGGCAAGGAATGTAGCTAAACAGCTCCAGAACAGAATTTAAGAGAATACTGGTAGGTGTTGGGGTTTTTATTAAAACAGTTCTAGTTTTGATCTTGTTTGTGGAATAGGAAATAATGATTAACATGTTAATAAACTTCAGCAAAACCAGGCTGGTGAGTGTATTTTCAGATAACCTGTACCTGTAGGACCACTTGAGCTTTTGCTCAGACCCGTTAGCCTTGGCAAAGGAACGGTGGAAGGAATGATGCCTGGAGTACCGTTTAGTAAACTTCTCTGGAAAGCTGCATTTCTATCATTCCAGTTTCTGAAACAAAAAGTCGTGCAGGACTAAATACAATGTCATGAAAAGTGTTTGCATTGTCTGAAAGCATCAACACAGGATCCTAGGTTCCATCTGTGGGTAGGGGGGGCCGGTTCAGAGTTCATACTCCAGGGGTGGGAGAGTGAGAGTCAAGCAGTCAGTGTGAGAGAGCTCACAGACAGGATGAACGGGGTTTATATAACCTCATCCATATGCAAACAGTCCAGTGAGTTGCCAGAGCTGTGCCAGCGTGCCACCCACTCACGTAACATCTTTATTATTCATTGAAAGATGCTGCAGTTTTCTTTTGGTGTCGCAGAGCTTGTGTTAGCAGGGGATAAATATTATGGAAAGTAGTTATAGAGTTTTTACGTAATAAAGCAAGTTCCTATGGAGAAGCTGGCTTTTTGTCAGGGAGCAGAGAAGGAAGGTTGTTCCCTAATGACAGTGGGCTGTGTCCTCACCCAGTGGTCACTGTCCCATGGGGTCTACAGCCAGTAGGCAGAGCCAGGTACTGGAAACATGCCCCACTGACCACCCCAGACAGACTTCTCAGAGATGATTCAGATGCAGGGTCCACTGAGATTGCCCACCCAGGAGCAAAAGGATATTGGGTTGGAGATAGGAACAGTGATAAAGCTGTAACATGGGTTCATAGTTTATGCAGGAGGCAGGACTGAAGACTGGACTGGAAAAAAGCCACTATATATATCTGAGGGGTCCAAACATGAGATAAACTACCCTACAGTGTAGGTCCAGCATCCATCCAGTAGTTAGGGCCAGAGATTGGTACTGCTGTGGCATTGCTGAGGCAGGGGGACTGATGGCCCTAGGCTGAGCTGAAATGGGGTCCCAGGCCATGGTCAGGGTGAGGGATACTTGAAGAAATGCTGGGCATGGACAGCAAGGCCCATTGGTGCCCTCATAGCCCTGAGACTTCTTGGGTTTATTCATTATAATTATTTTGTTGTATCATATAGTGAAATGTGGTGTGTTGTGTCTGATATATATATTATTATTTTCAGAGATTTTGAATGTTCTAGGAAAGAAATAGTTGAGGAGTAGTTCAGTGTTATTTTTTAGTAGAGAGCTTCAAGTAATCTTTGCACTTATCTTTATAAATAGCTTCTGGTTAACACTGAAGAGTTAATGCATGTAGCAGGTATTGTCTTGTATCTAATCTATAGAAATTTTGACATTAAATTAGGAATACTTCAAATACCTAAATCCAACATAGTCTCAACTCTAGAGAAATCTCAGGGGGTAATTTAATTGCAGATAATTAATTTAATTTTAAAATGAACCTTTTTTACCTGTTTTAGAAGTCTTGAAGAGGGGGCATGGGAGGAAAAAAATAAGACAGATGTGAAACAAAACAACAGATTGTTGTAGCTGCAGATGAAGGATGACAAAAGAGCTAGTGTTCATAATTTACAAGGAGAATAAGTAGAAGTGAGATAAATAGGGAGTCTAGGAAAGGAGTTATAAAATGAAGCTAGAAGGAACAGGAAGGAGAGAAGGGAATTCACCTGATTATCTGTTCAAAGGAGATCACTCAAAAATCTAGTGCATCCATGGCAAGGCAGCCTCAGAGGCCAGCTAGGCAAAAGAAGACTGAAGACTAAATGCCACACTGTCTCAGGTTGAATCTGATTTGTGAAATAACCCCAGGAAAAATCCTTAACCTTCCATTATGTACACTTTCAAAACTCATAATTTCAAAGTTATGATAGTTTACTGCACTATCAGTAAAGGTGTCTCATTTCCACAGGAGCATGCAGCAGTTACCAAATCTATGAAATTACAGTTACCTTCTATTTAATGGCTTTATTTAACTTCTTAGATATCTCTGTGCAGTGATTGTTCTGTCAAACCTTTTTTGAATGGTTTCTTCAAATATTTTTGTGTTACCCAGTTCTTTGTTTGCTAGTCCAGTGTTGCTTAGCACACAGCTATACAGAGATTTTTTCCAATTTGGTATTATGTAAAATTGTTTTTATACTGCCAGTAATTATAGCATAAAGGGTTGGGCTTGCGTAGTATTTTTAGCAAGACTATATAGTATACATTTATATATATATACACTTAGTACACTAGTTTGTAACAGTAGTGTAAAAGATTTACTGAATTAAATAAAATATTTTGATTGGACATGGTGTCACCTAAATTTTCAAGGTTGTTTTTTTCTTGCTAGACGAAAACAGTGAAAATGATTACTCATAGGTGGCGAGTGTAGTGTTACTATTACCCTGTAAATGTTCCTGAGGCAAGCGCAGAAATTGCTCTAAAAAACTTATTGCATGTCCATCTTATTCTTACACTGTTCTGTAGGCATCTAATAGTATTTACAGTAAATGAAGCTGGGGAATGGCTGAAGCTACATGAAACTGTGGTGTGATCCAGTGCAGCTGATCCTGTGGTCTCACAGTGAAACCTCCATCTGTCCTTAACTAATTTTTAGAATTCAGTAGGTTGTATCTGTATTTCTGTTCTGTAGGCCAAGGCTATAAATCTGGCTGAAGTTCATGGCTATTACAATGCTATATAATACAGTTTGGTTTTCCTGTTGTCTTTAGAAAGAAATTATCCCCCAAAATCTATTCGTTTAAAAAACAAAATCATATTCTAGAAAGACTAACTGTATCTCAAGCAATATTTTTGTATGGTGACATATGTTACCATATACTGTATGTATATATTGCTCAGCATCTTAGTCATGACATTCCTGAATAGAACAAGGTGCCCTGAGCCCTATTCCTTGACTTCCTCTTCCAGTGGCCGTGCTCTAGAAAACATATCTTTTAATTTTCCAGTAAGATCGGTCCCTTGTTCAGTGCACAAGATGGGTTCTGAAGGAGACAGAGGATGTGAGGATGATTTTCCTCGTCAGTGAGGGTTGTTCCATTAGCTGGCAGTAGCTGTGGTCTGGGAATTATTTTTGTGGGTTCTGAACCACACATAAGCAATGGAATGTAACCTTAGATTATACATACTAGATTGTATTATTTAAATTCAGGCTGTTCCTATTTATTTTGTTTTGGTTTTGTATATGCCATGAAAAATGCCTCTAAAAGTACTGTCAGGAAAATATTCAGCATCAGCAAATGTGATTATCCAAAGTGTCATCATTATCCAAAGTGCTAGGCAGCTGAAAGAAGTTACAAATTTTATATAAGGTGTCCAGGTTTTTCAGAGTTCTATGAAAAAGATAATTTAAAATCTAAGCATTTTGAGTAGCCGAATAATATAACTGAAGTGCATAAGATAAAGTGGAACCTTGCATACACTTTTTGGAACATACTATACTCCCATAATAAACTTTCTTTAATTATATTGGTCTGCTGGATGTTAGGCATAGTTTCTATTATACAGTGTCCTGTTCTGAGTTAGTCTTAGCTCCTCTCCAGGAATACATGCCGTTAGATTAGTGTAACCACTAGAACACCCAGTCATGCTAGCTCTGCTGTAGCTCAAGTTCTGTCACAATGTTGAGAGATTACTTTTTTAATCCATATGAAATCATAAATACAAAGAAGAACATGATATCCCATTTAGTGTTGCATAAGGCTGAAAGCTTTAATTAAAAAAAAAAAAACAAACAAACAAAAAAAAAAAAAAAAAAAAAAAAAAACACCACTACCACCCACACCAAACAACCTTGTAGTACTTACTCTAGCATCAGTTTCTTCTCCAGCCTGGCTAAGCTGGTTGCCATCTTAAAAGATTCATCCTTTCATATTGTGGTACTGTCTCCACTCAGAAATTACTTAGTCAGTAGCTACCAAAATTCTCCAGGTTTTGATTCCTTAACACTAGAACTGTTAGCAATGTTCAACAGGTATTGACCTACATAAGAAAATGGTTTATAATCATCTATTTGTGATGACTGGGGAAGCATCTCTTCTACAAATAATCACTGCATTTCTTTCCTTTCCTCGCTCAAAAAATCAAGTAAGATAAATCCACACTGTTAACAGTAGAAATAATATAATAGCAGAAACCTTCAGTTCCTTTACATTTAGAGCAAATCTGTCTTACAACATGTTTGAAATCACGGGCTCTCTGATATCACAGATTCAGTCAATTCCAAGCCCCACAATAAAGATATTCTGAGTCTCACTGGGAATGAGACGCCTTGTAGAAATTATCGTATAGCATACCAGATGGCATCTTTCTTGCAGACATCACTTCAATGTGCTTCTTCTATTGCCTTGGAGAAGAAAGAACCAAGTATTGCCATCCTTGTAATAGACTTATGCATCAGTTTTCCCATGCTGGAATAGGTGCATCTTTTTTGATTGTGGTTTCACAGAAGGATTATCATGGGATTTTTGTTCTTTGAAAACTTAGAAAAGCACAGGAGTATGTAAATGTGTTGCAGGTGAGACCATCTCATACAGTCTTGTATGGCATTTTTCCATATCAGAACCAGCTTAGGTGTAGGCAAAGTAGGCACTGCCTGTGCCTGCACATTGATGGGGCTGGCACTGAATCACAGACTAGCAAAATAAGGAGATAGCCATCTAGTCTCAAAGCAACAGTACCTTCTCCAGGTTCCACTTGCAGTGGCCTGGAAAAACTGTCAAGGCAGCCTCCCTAAGATAAGTCTTGTGGACTGGCAAAGAATGATATCTAAAGAGCTGCAAGTTCTGGTAATGTAAGACTTGACCCTAATCCACACATTCCTGGCTCTGCTCTGTACCTTCATTTGCCATACTACTACCTTTGGCTGAAGAAGCGTGGTGGGAGTGGGGCGAAGTGTCTTGCAGATAACAGGATACTCTAGCAATGAGGCGATAGTCAGGGATGAGGACAAGGCAGCAAGCTGACTGTATTTCTCCTTTCTTCTTATTTCTTTCCCCTTGCTGCGTAACCTTATGTTGTGTGGATGTGCTCAGACATGTAGTTATGCTGGCAGGGGACAGAGTTGGACCAGAGCGTGCAGTGAGACCAGCAGTGCTATAATCATCCAGGGCTGGGGCCATGGAGAAAGTTAGACACAGTACCAACAGCTACGTGAGGAAATGTGTCTGGGGAGCCACTCAGAAACTGAATTTTGTCTACACTGTTGCTAGGCATTGAGCCAAGCACTTCTCATCACTGGCAGCATAACTTCCATGCTGTTTATAGTAAGGTAAGGAAGAAACAGTTTGACCATAAAACTGGTATATAGATTATTGACTGTGTCTGTGAGGAGAACATTTTTGTTGGTGGGGGACACAAAATACAGACGTATTTCTGTCTGCGCATGTATGGGAAATACAGGAGTCAATCATGCATAATCTTTTTAGAGTGAAATTATACTTCACTAGGTGTCTTTGCAATATCAATTTTTCTGCTTATGGGGAAAGAGGAAGACAAAGTCAGGAATCCTTTTCAAAGATTCTATGATTTCTCAGTCAACTAAGAAAAATTCAGCAAGGATTTAATTCTCATCTTGTATAAGGTAATTTTTTTTTTCAGTTTGTTCTTGGAAGAGCTTCCCAGCCTTTCAAATTTGCTTACCCAAAGAAAACGTGCTATATTTCAACTGAACATAGCCTTCCCTTCTCCTTACAGCCTTGCTACTGACTGGGCATAACCCTGAAGGGATTAACATAGAATGGTTTGGGTTGGAAGGGACCTTAAAGACCATCCAGTTCCAACCCCCCTGCCATGGGCAGGGACACCTTCCACTAGACCAGGTTGCTCAAAGCCTCATCCAGCCTCGCCCTGAACACTTCCAAGGATGGGGCATCCACAGCTTCTCTGGGCAACATGTTCCTGTGCCTCACCACCCTTTCCATGAAGAATTTCTTCCTTACATCCAATCTAAATCTACCCTCTTTCAATTTAAACCCGTTACCCCTTGCCGTATCACTACCTGCCCTCATAAAATGTCCCTTTGCAGCTTCCTTGTATGTCCCTTCAGGTACTGGAAGGTGCTATAAGGTCTCCCTAGAGCCTTCTCTTCTCTAGGCTGAACAAGCCCAAATCTCTCAGCCTGTCCCCATAGCAGAGGTGCTCCAGCCCTCTGAGAGTCTTCCTGGCCTCCTCTGGACTCGCTCCAACAAGTCCATGTCCTTATGTTAAGGGCCCAGGGCTGGACACAGTACTCCAGGTGGGGTCTTATGAGAGCACAGTAGAGGGGGAGAATCCCTTCCCTTGATCTTCTGGCCACGCTTCTCTGGATATAGCCCAGGTTATAGTTGGTTTTCTGGGCTGCAAGTGCACATTTCTGGCTCCTGTTGAGCTTCTCATCAACCAACATTCCCAAGTCCTTCTCCTTAGGGCTGTTCTCAATCCCTTGTCTGCCCAGCCTGTACTTGTGCTTGGGATTGCCCCCAACCCACGTGCAGGACCTTGCACTTGCCCTTGTTGAACTTCATAGACCCAATTCTCAATCCTGTCAAGGTCCCTCTGGATGGTATCCCTTCCCTCTAGCATGTTGACCACACCACACAGCTTGGTGTCACCAGCAAGCTTGCTCAGGGCGCACTCAATCCCATTGTCCATGTCACTGACAAAGGTGTTGAACAGCACTGGTCTCAACACCAACCCCTGATGAATGCCGCTCATCACTGGTCTCTGCTTGGATATCAAGCTGTTGATTGCAACTCTCTGAGTGCAACCATCCAGCCAATTCTTTATCCACTGAGTGTTTCATCTGTCAAATCCATGCCTCTACAATTTAGAGACAAGGATTTAGTTCAGGACAGTGTGTAATGCTTTGCACAAAGCCAGGTAGATGATACCTGTTGCTCTTTCTTTATCCACCAACATGGTCTCTGCTTGGATATCAAGCTGTTGATTGCAACTCTCTGAGTGCAACCATCCAGCCAATTCTTTATCCACTGAGTGTTTCATCTGTCAAATCCATGCCTCTACAATTTAGAGACAAGGATTTAGTTCAGGACAGTGTGTAATGCTTTGCACAAAGCCAGGTAGATGATACCTGTTGCTCTTTCTTTATCCACCAACACTGTAACCCTGTTGTAGAAGGCCACCAAATTTGTCAGTCATGATTTGCCCCTAGTGAAGCCATGTTGGCTGTCAGCAATCACCTTCTTACTTTCCATGTGCCTTAGCATAGTTTCCAGGAGGATCTGCTCCATGATCTTGACAGTCACAGAGATGAGACTGACTGGCCAGTTGTTCCCTGGGTCTTCCTTTATTCTCTTTTTAAAAATGAGGGTTATGTTTCCCATTTTCCAGTCAGTGGGAACTTCACTGGACTATGCTCTGTCTATATACAATTACAGTGATTCAGAGTAGAAAAAACCCTGCAAAATAGGGAACATTTACAGACAGGTGTAAAAAAATGCATTTCTATCTCCATGGGACCTAGATTCCTATCACTTTGGTATATCTACTTTCTCTGAGAAAAAAATAATTATCCATTAATCTGATTGAAGTAAATGTAGCTATTTGTGCACACTGTACTCTTACCAAAAATATATGCTCTATATTGCATATGTTCACATACTGTTATTAAATATTTGAAAAAACTTCTAAAACTCTCTTCAGCAATTACAGAATCAACAGCACCTGATAAGCCTTACATACCTTTTTGAGAGACTTAAAGAACCTTATGTATTTCATGCATTAATGTATCGAATCAGTAAGAACAACTGGGGTAATGTAAGATCTCATAAGAGACCTGTCTTAGGCAACTTTCCAACCTCATGAAAGATCTCCTGTAGCTCAACTAAAATTATTTTACATAATCATTATGGACTTCAGTTTGCCTGAGATGTTTCACAGAACCAAACATTAATATCAGAGTGAAAGGTCATCCAGTTTTACTCCAGACTAGTCAGGTTTGAATTGAACCTCTGTTGTTAATTTTAAATATCCAGCTAAGTTTAGAGTCTGTTCTGCAACTGCTCGGGGAGCCTCTGCATGTCACTTGCAGAGATTTTGTATTATACCATGTTGGTCAGACTGTAGGTTTGGATTTCTGTGAAAGTTTTCTGCCATACTATCATCAATCCCAAATGATGCCTTGGACAGATATCTGTAATTTCATTATGCTTGGAATTAAATCCCTCCTTGGAGAAGTTCATTGCTTGAGATTCACAGTGGACAGGAAAAACAATGAAAAGTAATTAATGTGTTCAATGAGTGAAATTCTGCTGGACAGGATTCTTCTTAGAATTGTACCCTGAATATACCCATTTTCTGCCTTTTTTGCTATGTCTTTTGATCCTATTATGAAAAGCAAAAGTTTGGTAAACATTCAGAACAAATGTTTAAAATATTTCCATTGTGAGAGAAACTGTCTCAAAAATAGAACATTGATAGAAAATACATTGTGAAGTATTTAGTTTCTTTTGCAGAAAATGAACATCAATTTCATTTTTAAATTCATCATCTTTTATTAATTTTTTTCAGTTATAGTTCATAAAATATACATCCTCTCTAGAAATCATGCAAATCTTATATGTCTGTCTGCTGTCAGTCACATTTTTATTAAAGAAGGATATAAACTTAAAATTTTATATAGTAAAAAATATTCTTTTAATAATTCATTTGAAATGGTGACCTTTTCAAGTTGGATTATTATATGTTGGCATGAAGGTTTTCTTGTGTCTTATAATATTTTACGGTTGAAGAAATCATGCAGATAATCTAATTACTTTGACTAAAATTGTTGTGCCGTTTATGTCTTTTGCTGTACTACAGGAGAGAAACTGTGAAATGTATTCATCATCGATTCATTAAAGGGTTTTGCTATTATATAAGCAGAGATGCAGACCACTACCTATCTTGTATTAAAAGGGGAAAGGGGAAGACATAGTAAAACATGCCATAGGCTATGGTTTATGTATTGCATTTCTTAATGTCTTGTGAAACGTAAAAATCTACAACAAATAGATATGTAAAGCGTAACTGGTATGAAGATTCTATTCAGATTTAAGTGCTCTAGGTTGGTTTTGAATCTTGCTATTTTCTGCATTTGTTTTGACTGCTCTCATCATTCAAGATTGACGCTTGGATGGGTGTGTAGGAGGAAGCAGCAGCAGCAGGCTTACAGCTTGCAGACAAAAAAAAAATCTGCCTTATCTGATGGCTATTATTGAAAATGCGAGGTGTAGCCTAGGCTGGGTAATGAAGGGGAGAGAGCGAGGGGGAGCAAGAAGCATGGAGCTGCATACTGATGAGTGTAGGAGTACTTGATAAAAAGAATTCTTGCTGCTGGCAGTGCATTGCTCATTGTGGAGTATTCCAACAATCACATATAACGGAGAACAGCTTAGCTGACAGCTTGATATGCTGCTTTTTTTTTTTTTTTTTTCTTACTGTATGACGTACTGGTCTGTAGTAAAGATTAATAACTAAGAAATGTAGAGCTAGGATCAGATCTTATGCTATATACTGCCCTGTAAACTATGTTTTACTTCTGACTTTTCTGCTTGCTGGAAACATTAATCTGTCAAGCTGGCGGGCTCCTTTGATACCAACTTTCCCAGGAACACGATGTGGCAATGCCACCTCTCAGCCCAGGACTACCGCTATTATCCAGTGGATGGTTATTCGTTGCTTAAACGCCTCCCTCTTCACCCTCCTACAGGACCCCGATGCCCTGTCCAGACAGTGGGACAATGGTTGGAAAATATTGGGCTACCTCAGTATGAAAACCACTTGCTGGCTAATGGATTTGACAATGTGCAATTTATGGTAAGAAATCTTCTGTGCATAGCTGTATATATATACACTGTAGCTGCCTTTTTTGTCTGTCTCTTATGTGCTCATAAAAACCTTAGAGCTATTCTGCATTGCACTAAGAAGATCTGTTTAGTGTTTCACTTTTCTGTGTCTAGCTAGATTAATATATAAACTGTCCTTGTATAAACTTCCAAATGGTACACATTAGAAAATATTCTAGCTAGAAATAAGGTTAAAGAAAAACTGAATATTAAGGTTTTCTCTCCCCCTCATCAATACTGAGATGAAAAAAGAAAAATGCACAGTTCTTTTAATCCATTGCAGGATTTTCACAGTATGTAAAAGATGTAAACACCTCTATCTGCAATACATCATGGTATTACTTTTATTCAAACATTAACATCATTGTAATAATAATTGAATAACATGCCTGCCATTCTTACATTGAGAAGTATTTTAATACCAGAAAATTATTTAATGAAGTGTGCTCTCTCTGCAAGTGATTCTGAATGCCTCAGTTAAATGTGTTTGCACCTTAGATAATCAGGCTATGGGAATCACTTGTTGAAACTTATGCCCTGTGTGGAAAACTAATGCATTCCTTTCAGTAGTTCCATTTTCATGTTTTAACTCTAGGCATATATCAGGAACATACGAATGAAACAAAAATTTATATAGTTCAGAATTTACAGTATTAGCATGTGTTATAGAGTAACATAGAACTATCATGCACAAACTTTCAATTGGAATTAATATTGACAGTAAAGAGAGAAGCTTATGTCTAAGTTTGGTATATAATCACTTTTTAACCTGCTTCAGTATTCCCAATAATTGAACCTCTTGCAAAAATCCTGACCACATTTCTTATAAAGTATCAGACCTTAAAATATTATCAATCACCCCTTTTTAAAGATATTTTAGTATCCATATAGATCTTGGAACATTTCTAACTTTTCATAACTTATACCTGGCATATAAGAAACAAAAGTGAGACAGCACGAATATTATGACTATGAAATCAGCACGAGTTAAGTTTTTCCTATTTAATTTCTTTTGCCAACATCATTATATGCCTGTGCGTTACTGATCAGAAAATTAAGGCACAGATCTCTGCCATTTCCATATTATGAGAGTGTAGAGGTTTCTTACTGGTTTTACATGGCTGCCATGTGATCTTTTGCTTATATCAGTAAAAAATATTAGAATCTTTACCTTTAAATATTCTTGAAAACAAAGCTGCAAGGGTGTGCTGTCAGCCCAGCAATGTTAAAAAAAAAATACAACATGCATTTCATGCTAGAGTTACCCAAAATGTAACCAAATATTCTTGTATACATTGTAGCATTAGTTACATAAGTAGATGATCATTTAACCTTAAAGAGATTACAGAGACAATTTATTCACCGGAGGCTGTAGGTGGCATAACAAATGCAGGGGGGTACACCTACCACAGGTAAATTATGAGCCCCGGAGAAGCCAGAGAAACTGCCCTGGAGGGCTTTCCAGTTGTCCCCTGGCTCTGGAGGGGTCTGACCCACGTTCTGAGGGAATCTGAGAGACTTTCATTTCCACATCTCTTATTAGTATACTTAGGTAAACATACAAATTATATATGAGATTTATTATTCAATAGGCAAATCAAACTTTTCAGGTATGAGGAAGATTAAGTTATGCCTGAATACTTGTGTGTTAACTAATGTTTTTCAATTTAAGACTTTTCTGAATTGGTTTTCTTTTAAATATATATCACAGTTAAAATACAGAATTGCTCTTAATATTAGTTGGGGTAGCATGCATATGTGAATGGAAAATTAGACTCCTAAATTCAAGGATAAGCAAAAAACTGCAAACCACCCTAGTAATAAAAAAATGTATAATTTCAGTAATTTAATAATTCCCAATTTATTGATTTCACACTGTTCATTGTGCTGTTACAATATTTCCGTTTTTGTTTGTACCAGTAATTTAATAGTTCTCGTCTCTTACTGGAAATAAAAATGACCACAAACCACCAATTACTTTACATATTATTCTTTCCAGTATATAAACATTATGTAAGGAAAGCCTCTTCTGAAAATTTAAATGAGTGATTTAAAAAATATTTTCCTTTCTAGCCAAAATGTTACAGAGAAAATGAAACTTTAAAAGTATATAGGAAAATGAGAGAAGAAGGAACTGCTATGCTAAGAGAAAAATTCAGACTATTCCAAACTTAAATGTGTTGTAGTATGAGAGAACTGCTTTACCTTTATTGAAGTGGTTTACATGTTAAGCTATATTTTACAAGTTTATTAAATTGTTTCAGATAGGTTAGCTACTTTATATTGAACAACACTAATACTTAAATACAGTAACAATGAGTTAGACATATTTTTTCTTTATTCTGTACCATATTCCTGCATTTGTTTTTCTGGAAGCACATTCTGACCTGCATTTATTCATTCTGTTGCCTAAGCAACAACCATCACACTCTTATTAAGTATGATTTAGTAGTACAGGTCTTACTAGATGTTCAGAACAGGAGAGGGAATATCACAATGATATAATTAATGTCCATGGAATAATGTACATCTGAGAACCAATATTTCCTACTTATATTACTCTGAACAGCAAAATTCAATTAATTAAATTAGCATTCTAACAAAAAGGTGGGGTTTAGATAAACAGATTTCATGCTTAATCATTCATTAGATTATAGAAATGACCTCCCTGTGTTTAGTTCCCCTTGGGCACTGGGAAAGTTTATTCACTAGGCTATGCTTAGAATTAGGAAGATTTGTTTATGTTACGTGAAGTGTGTGGACTTTATAATAAGAAACATCCTATTTCCTATTAACTTTACACTATGAATATTTTTTCTATAGTTCATCAATATATATGTATTTAAAATAGCTTTAAACATAGTATTAAAACATTAGTTGTGTTTTCATGAACTTACAACATATTTGCACACATAACAAAGGCAATTTTTGCCTACTATTACTGTTGTGCAGGAATGACACTTACATAATATTTAGTTAGGCCCAAGGTAGATCCAGTCCTAAGACTTCGTTTATGTGTGCTTGTAGTAGTAGGATCATACTTGAATACGTATATATATACATATGCAGTCACTATTGACTTTGATAATTTGTTGTGTAATAGGCTGCAGTGTCCTTCAGATGTGAAAATATGTAGTGACTTTGTGCAGAGATCTATCTGTATTTGAAGATGCAGATGATAGTGCAGTTTCATAATATAAAAGCTACTTTGCAGCTAAACTAATTCTAAGTGTAAGAAAACAAATAGATCAGTCGTAAATTGCAGTATATAAACTAGATATAAACAATAAGGAAACCTAATGAATCCGTGAACACTTTCTGATGCATAGGTCCCATGCTTAGGCTTTTCCTGGGAGAAACTATAATCTTTATGCATATTTGCAGGCCTACATAACTTAGCATGCTGAGAAAAAAAGTTTAACTGCACAGAAACACATGAAAATATACAAATGTGTGAGGTCACTAGATCCTTGCATGCAGCTTTCTACAACTCTGGAGCTTCATCAAAGCCTCCATTCTGGATTCACAGAGATAAAAGCAGTTCAATGAAATCACTACCCAGTGGGGACTAGTTCTGATTAAAGACTGCATATGACTATCTATTTATGGGTTGTTCTAATTGTTTAAGATATTCTGAAATTTTATCTGTTGCTTAACATTGCAATTTAATGAAGATCTCTCTTAAAATTTATAAAACACTGATGAAAGAAACAGGGACCAGGCCACAAAAATAAATTAACCAAAAAATATTAAGTATTTTATTATATTTTTTGTCATTCCAGAATATTGTTCACTAGTAACAGTTAATAACCTGAATTGGCATTACACACTAGACCTTCATTGCTGCTGTGGACTTACAGACATTCACCTCTGTTCATTCAAGTACTTAAAAGGCTTGCTTAATTATTTTTTAAAATTCTCTCTTTTTTGCTGTTGGGAAATTGAGGTATAGAGTGATTGCAGGGTGGGACTTAAAACACTGATATATTTGACATAAAAAGCACTAGTTCTTAAAATAGCTACTAAGATAACATTTAACAGATCAATTCATCAATTCAGTTGTTTAAACGTAGGTATCTAGTACCAACTGAGATGCTGCAGGGAATCCAAGAGATCCAGATAGGGCTGACAGACTGAGGACCAGAGAAAGACAGACCCTTCATGATTAGCAGCTGGAGTCCAGGTGGAATACCACTGAGCATCTCTGATGGCTCTAGAATCCTAATGCTTATGCAGCTGAAATGGATCTTCAGTGTTGTAGGTCATACAGAGCTTGTCATATGTCTAGGAACTGAATATAGACATCTTGAGTTTCCATCTAGTATCTTAGTTGCATATGCATTTCTTTTCCTTTGAATAATTTTCTGTAGTCATCCTGTGAGCTTACCTGCACAAGTATTTATCTGGTTTCAGTGCTAGGCATGGACTACTTTCTCAGTTCCCCTTAGTTGTCTGTTTTGGATTTAGTTTTAATTGTTGACTTTTCTTTCTCCCTTCCCCTCTTTCTTTTTGGTTCTTTTGTTTTGTTTTTTACTAGGTCTAGAGTTTTATTAGTCAGATTAAGTTTATCTGGAGGCTATCGTCTCTCAGATGTCATTCCTGGGATTTGCTGTCCTGGAATACCCAGTAATTCTTCTTGCCTTTAATCTCTGGAGGATCTTAAACTCTGTATCGAATATAAAAGACAGAAGAAATTTTATTTCTTTAGAGTGAAAAGCATGTGAAAGAAATTCTGTATGTGCATTGGCTCTAAGTCCTGCACTTGTAGAGACCACCACAGCTTTTATCCAAAAATACATGGTGCAGAGATTGATCATTTGGGCATTAGATGAAAGCTTGTAAGAGTGAGTCAGTCTGCCAACATCTTTCTTAATTTAGCCATGCTGCAGATGACGAAAAAGAGGCCAATGTTTGACAAGGGTTCTAGTCTGTAGTGACTTCAGTGACTTTCAGAAGCCAGCTCCTAACGTGCTTAGAGAGCAGATCCAGCCTCTGAGTTCTCCAGGCCCATAAGGGCTACTGCAGACTCATCATGGCACTCGTGCATCATCTGAAGTGTAAGAAGATTTAGAGAGCATTATCTGTGGGTATTTTACCCAGAAATTAAGAACTGCTTAAGGCAGCATTAAAATTGGCAGTCAGTGTTTTGCAGCAAGACACATTTTTAGCAGACTAGAAGAAATACGACTCCCACTGATGCTGGAAAAAGCTGTGGTTTAAGATTTTCTGTACACCTAGTAAAATCTTAGAATATGTCTGGAACCATGCGTTTTAATCCTCTCCTCTGGACCTCACTTGCAAAGCCCATAACTTGCTTTTGGTTTCATGGCAGAGCTACAGAACTTGACACTAAAGCTGTGGAGCTCCTCTCAGGTCCAGTGTGGCCCTGGCTTCATCCCTGAGCAAAGTGGCTCTTTGTCACTCTGCTGTCTTCAAAGTCTCCCTCTCCTTTGCCTCCAGATGTCTTTGACTCTAGCTCCAGAGGCAGACCAACTCTTCCCTTAGTCCAATGTGTTAGCCAAACATCGAATCAGGCAGAGTTAAAGTTCAAATGTAGACAGCTACACATGTACTAGTCAGTAGATGTTTTAGACTCAGTCCAGTTACCCACATATTGGAATCACTTGAGACATCTGAGATGTATAGGCCTGGAATATATGATATAGGATCTATGGAAATCCTAGGGGAAAAAATTATGGAAAGCGCCATCTGGTGCTTTAGTTGTATTCCAGGCAATGTACATTTTCAGCACCTCAAATGACTCTACATTCATATCTGTGGACAACTAGGTGAAGCACCTAATCAGCCATTAAAGCAAATGGAGCATAGAATGCAATTTAGCTGACTAACTATTAGGATACTTATTTTAGGATAAATTAAAGTAGATTCATCTGGTCAGCTGAATCACTGTCTAGGCGGCTTTTTTTTTTCTGGTTTGTTTTTTTTTTACTAGGTCTCCTTAAGCTGTCATGTAGACACAAAATTTTGATGGCTCAGTTTGGGCTAGAATCCGTGCGGGGTTCACTGAAAAGGAAACACAAAGTATTTTTAATAAAGCTTTTTCTCTTCTGTCAGAACATCCAGCCCTGAGGCTTCAAGATCTTCTTTTTCATTCTAGTGGGGATTCTTACTATAAAACCTGCAAAGTAGAGCTCAGGTGGGTGCCAGAGATGAAGATTGTGCCTGTCTTCCTGCAACAGCAGCAGGTCTAACAAACAGTCCTATTCCACATGCTCCAGTGAATGTTTCTGTCATGGTATTCCTCAAGCTGGTCAAGAGACAGAAGGGCTTACTGATATAGTCCTCAACACTGCACATATAAATAATAGCTTGCACTGTCTTTCTGTAATGAGGTCTCAGACCATTCTTTATCCTGTGTGAGTGCATGCAGATCTGGAGAGACAGAGAAAAACAAGACAGAATTTTTGTGTATTTCACTTGAACAATTGATTCAGAAGGATCCCATCTCCCAACAGACTGTTGACTTCCTTAAGGCATCCTGGGTATGCTGGATTTATTGAGAGTCAGAGGGAGTATGTTTTCATCCAAACCTGTCTTGACAATTTTATGTTGGAGGTATAATCAGGGATGGGTCCATCTTCCTGTCTGCTAGGTTCTGCTAAGTTAACCTTTAAGTGAGGGTTTCTCTGGTGGTTCTGGCATATTTGTCCATCTCTATTTAAATTTTGCTCCACACAAGGTTTTACATGCAGGGCACACAGACAGGACTTCAGGCTGTACACGTGGTACATAATGCAGGTGCCAGTACATGTGGTGGAATGCCCTTCCACTCACCTCTAGTGACATCCAGTGTATGTGTGACATACAGTATATGTGCCTATTTGGAAAGCTCACTCTACAGCAGTCCAAGAGAAAAAAGCTCATCTAATGTACGTATCAATGTATTTGGCTCAGTCTTACCCTCACTAAGAACAGAGAGCCAAATCCAGACATTGAAAGCTATTGCCAGTGTAGTCACCACTAAAACTGAAACTATTTCATGGTACATATCTGTGAGTATGGTATTTGAGGACTGGAATTAGTCCCATCTGTTCTAACAATATGTTAAATGTTAATGTGAAATGTTGTGCTTGAGCTAAAAACCTGCCTGATGCAGAGACTGGCCTTCGTCTCGGTGTACAAACACTGATGAACTGTATTCTGAGACTACATATGTGAGGAATTGTCTATTGGCCCTAAATACAAGTTTATGAGAAACTAGTAGCAAGTATTTCATCTGAAAGCTAGGTTGATAAAGCAGGTGAAAATTCTAATAATGATATAATAAAGGATGACATTTTAATAACTGATTAAATGAGATGTAATGCCAATACAATGTTCTTGCTATGTATTTATTTAATGCCAAAACCTTCCAGCTGATTTTGTTACCAAAACAGACATAGCTAAATCTTCAAGAATAGAAATATTTGTGTATAATGTCATTTTTCTTAACTTATGAAAGATACAGAAAACATGACAATATGTAAAGGTCATTAAAAGTAACAGAAATTTAAAGGTTAAGAGAGGCAGAAAGTCTAAGGGTTTTTACTCTTCAGAGTGAAAAACTAGATTCAAAGGACAACCAGTTTATAATTGTATTTACACTGTAGGAACATTAAAGGTTGCCATTATTTACTGTTGTGGTTTAATGGAAGGCAATGGTAGACTTAGAATCAGGGGCCTCTATGTAATAGAAAGTTACAGCTTATTCTTAATTATTTCATATGGGAATACTTCTTAATAAAATAAAATCATTAAAAAAATAAACAACAAAGCTAATTTTAAAAGGAACACTATACAGTTGTATATATTATGGTTTTAGAACAATATTGTACAACAATAAACAATTACATGGAATCTGGACCAATAAGCCAATTAATCTTAAGCAGTGACAAACTTCCCTGACTGGATGTTAAGAATATTTGAAGCACACAGCACTACAGAGAAGCTTGATTACAGATAATGACATTGTGGGATCCTGAAGGAGTTATCAGATAAAGATTATTGGGTAGTGACAGATAACTGGAAATAAGCATAATATTCTTCAACATGTTATCCTTTATGAAGGAAGAGTGGGTGATGTAACAAAAGCTCAGATAGGTAAATGAACAAGTTAATGCAGATAAATAAAATTGAAATGGTCTAAAATAAATAAAAGAGGATACAAAATGCAGTAAGGAAAACATTAGGAGAGAAAATTACATTTTATTAACTGTGTGAATAGAATACATTCAGAAAAGGTTTTATCAATATGCTGTAGCTAAAAGGAGTATTAAGAAAGTTATGACCATCACTAGAAGTCAGATAAGAGTCATTCTAGTTGTAGTATAAAGAACAAAGTATGAAAATTAGTGAAATACAGTGTTATGAAGACCACTGATGGTTCATAGTGCAAGCAGATAAGAGCACTTGGTTAATTAAAATATATGAAATATATGAAACATCTAGGTTAGGTGATATTTGATGAAGAATCTTAAGAAACTGAAGAGGCAATACTGGATCCTTTAGCGATCATCTTCGAGAAGTCCTGGAGAATGAATGAATTCTTAGAGGACAAATAAAATACAAATATAATACCAATATGTATTTCAGATTCATACTCAGGTGTATGTTTCCAGATCCCTGACCATTTTGTCATGAACCTTGCACCATCTAACCAATGCCTTATTCAAGAAGGAAATGGATGGTGGTGTTATTAGCAACAGGTAGTTACTGTCACCAGTACTGAGTCTGGTGGGGAGAAGACAGGGAAGTTAACAGAATGTATCAGTGAGATGGAATGGGAAGAGAACAAAGCCAAATGAAGTAACTTTGCAGTTGGGAAATGAACAAAATATTTGAGGGAAAGGAGTAAAGAAACAGATGTGTTGTAGAATGCATTGTGCCTCTCATGTAAAGGAGAAGCTTTCTTTCCCTCAAAAATAATTAAAATTTCAAGAAGGGAAAGAAGACAACTTTCTCCCTGTTTAGAGATCTTTTATCTTCCCACACATTGGTGACAATGTTTTCTTCTCCCACACTCCATGCCCATATATTTTTATGGTACCAACACCCCAGTATCAGTTTTAACATTTTAATGGTAAAAGCAACAAAACCCATGAAGCCTTTATCGATATGCGGTCCACTCTACCTGCCCTTCGCAATGTGCTGTCTGTTCTGACTAGTCACACACACACTCACACACACTTTAGACAAAAATGTAATTCACTAAGGTGAAAAATTCCATGTGCTCAGAAATAAAGAACTGGAGAGTTATGGTACTTCTGCAACTTGAGTTCATCCCTCACAGTCAAATGTATTATGATACAGTCTTCAACCATGGATTTCTCTACCAGGTTTTCCCCTCAAAATTCCTTCCTCATTCAGTGTATTGAGATCTGAGTATGTCCGAGCACACATTTCAAAGAACCATCAATTAAAAACAAAACTGGTTTTTATTTTTCTAATGTCACATTGCTTAATGATTTTACAATCTTAGCCCACTGGTTTTTAAAACAAGACCCTCATACTGCCTTCTCTTCTCGTTCAGCATCGATTTACACTTGTGTAGTATTGTTCTTCTGGAACTTTAGAAAAGCACTCAGACATCTAGACACGCTTCTCATTTGCATTTAGAAATGTGCTTATAAAGGGTTAGAAAAGATGGAAGGATGCCACTTCAGACAATTAAAAATTAATATATTCAGTTAGAAACACTTGTGTCATGATTTTTCAGAAACCGAGCACTCTGTATCAGGGGTCACCTCCAAAAAGTTTGACCAAGTGTTTCACATGGATCCAAGCACAGGTTCAGTTCCAAGAAAGTTTGGTGTTCTTGACTTTCAAGGAGGGGGGGGGGAAATACCTTCTTCAGCTGCTGTAAGGTAAAGACAGTGCAGACAAAGCAAACGGCCTTGTATATGATTTTATTCCACATGAGCATAACTGATTGAATTAACAACCTTTTCTTCACTGTAAATGCAAGGTCACACAATGAAATTCACACCTGATCTCTGGTTGTCTGAGTCCACTCCTGATTGAAATACACTAAAAACTAGTAATACAAATGCTGCTCTACTCCCCACATAATTTAGTTCTGTAGACTTTAAAACACTGTATTAAACATTTAAAACATTTTATTCACTATGGAACATGTTATGTTCTGTATCTTTTGCTGTCCCTCATTAAGCTCCAATTACTGTGCAAACAGGATAAAATCTCTGTGCAACAATACACTGTATTTGTTTTCAGCTGGCTGGTACTGATGAAACTGATGGTGTATACACTTGTACATGCAACCCATGATGTAACTGAAATCTCATATTTCCTATGTTTATTAGTATTATGTTATGCAGTATTTTATTGAATTACTGGAAACTGAATAATTTAACAGCATTATTGATGGGAACGACAATGGCTTAAATGTGGAAGATGTACTGTACCTGCTGTATATTTGTGTTGAGAGTCCTTGACTGAATAATAATTCTCTGAAAAATTTTGATGCGAAGACCAGACCTAGATGGAAGTTTTGAAATACAAAAGCCAAAGTATTTGCCCAGGTGGCAGATGCGGAGTGGTAAGGTGGGTCTGGATACAAGTACTAACAGGCCGTTTATATATTAAAAACTGGAATACCACAAACAAAAGTATGCTGGATAAGCATCTGTCAAATGACTTTTCTTGTATAAATCCCAAACAGTATTTTCTCTGACTGCGTTAGCAGCCATGAATTGGTAAAGAGTGGTCCTCTGTGTACAATCCTCCCTTGCAATTAGGAAGAGAGGGGGGAAGAAAAAATTGCACATTTTTAAATGGAACCTTACATCTCATGCTTAAAAACAAATCTATGTGCAGCTGATAGCAGCTTTTAAAATCTCCAAAATGATTGATAGCTTCTATTCTTCAGTAGCCACACTATTTAACAGCTTTTTCACTGCTTCAGGTATGCTCTCTTGATACAACTCCCCTTTTAATCACGTAGAAAGCCCACTTCTTGAAGTTAAGATGGCGTTTATAAAGAAATAATAGTTCTCAGCTGTTATGCTGCATTAGGATAAAAGATTGCACAATACTGAGTGGGTTTTTAGCCTTGATCCATTTTTAAATATAGTATGAATATTATGGTTCTATTAGCTTCTCTGAACTCCCTAGGTATCTCTCTTGTTGCCAGAAAGGAATTATAAATGGACAATGCAAGTTATTTTATTTCATTTTCCATCTCTCTTGGAATTTGGAAATTCGTCTATTCTCTCCATAAAGTTTATATCTCCTGACCTTCTGATTTTTTAAGTAGTTGTTTTATTAGCTGTAGAAATAGTCGATCTTCACTTTCTGCCCAGAAAAAAAAAAACTTCATGCAACAAGAGTGGAGTATTGTGCCAAAGAACCCAGATATAGACAAATCTTTGGTTCCCTGTAATATGCTTTTTGTCAGGAAATTTGGCTGTTCCTGCTCGTATGATTTGATTTCTCTCTGTCTCTTTGTTATGTATGCAATAACATCTTGCTTCATATATGTATTTGTTTAAAGTGCATGATGATTTCCTTCTTAATAAGAAATGGAGGTTTGTGGTAAAAGACCGTAAATAAAACACTTGCTAGCACATGCAGAAGCAGTCTGGTCTGTGGAGAATGCATAGAACAGTATATCTAAAGGGTATTTTCTGAGGTCAGCCTTTGGTTTGTATTATGATTTTGGGGAAGATGCTTCTCTATCCCCTTAACTGGCTAGGACGTTACATGATATTGGTGGCCTACATATATAAAATCAAGAGAGGGTCCTGGGATAGAAATATCTGTATATTAAGAGCTATCTCACGGCCAATTATCTGCTTGTGTCTGTCCTTTAATAATACAAGTTTCTAAGTGTCTGCAGTTGGAAAGCACAGTTTCTCAGGAGGGAGCCAAATGTAATCAGATCACCTGAGGAATCTCACTGCATACCTTCAGTGAAGTTCTGAATACATTTAGTGGCAATGATTGGACTCAAGCTAAAAATAGTGCAGGAAAACAAAACAATTATTTAATACTTATCAGTATTTTTATGTCCCGAACAAAATGAATCAGGATCACTTCCTGTGTATGGGTTAGCTATATGCAATTTATCATTACTTTAATTTTCAAGTCTTGCATTTTATTGCTTCTGTAAGCCAAACTTATGACAGAAACTGTTTCTTAACATTCCTCTTGATTCTCCTGGAGCTACCTGGGTACCACTCTTCATTTCTCTTGATTTCTGAGATTCTCTGTATCTGACCTTCTCCCCAAAACGTGTTTATGCTTCTGAGCTCTCTCGCTGCCACATTATCACTGCAGGCTGGACTATTCTTGTGCTCCCCATCTCCTCCTTTTCTCCATGTCCTCTATCCTCAGTAGAAATTGCTGTGTGTCTTTCTTGTCTCCAAATCAAAGGAGGGAGGAAAGCAAGAAGAGGAAGAAAGGGGTTCAATGAAAGAAAACAAAGAGGGGGATGGGATGCAGGATATCTGCTTCACATCTAAGTTCTTTTACTGACTTAAAGTATTTTGTGGAGTCCTGAACAAAAGCAGAGGGATGTTTAACTGGATGGTTTTCACAGAGATGTTCATGTTACTCTTTGGGAGGGAGACAGCTCTGGCCCAACAGAGCTGGTGCCAAATGAGAGCTGGTTTGGTTGGCTGGGCTTAAGTTGCCTCCTTGCAGAAAGCTGGCTGGCCGTCCTCTCCAGCATACTGTGTAGTAATGTATTGTTCAGATTTTTGCATTTTCCAAGGCATCTCAGGCTCCTGTTTTAACTGGACAGCTAGCTGCAAATTGTGACAGACTTTTCTAATAAAACTGTAGCACTGAAAACCTTTTGATACACCATGTGCAAGGTAAAGAGCAGAATCTGGATTTGCTGAAGTGTGAAGGCTCACAGCTAAAACTGAATTTGACTACAGTTGTCCTTCAAATACATATGTAGATAGATAATAAGTACTCCTTGAAATGGAAGGTAATGATTTCTGCATTTAGAGACCGAAATTTTTTTCTTTTTAATTCTGGCCCTAATTAGTCCTACTTTAATTCTTTATCTGTATAATAGGTGTAAAAATGACACCTTGCCTTGAAGGAGTCTTATAATATATATTAATTTCTGGATTAGAGTTTTCTAATATTATTTCAGTGAATGTCTAAAAAAATAGTCTGAAGAAAGTGAGTCATTCTTACTGGTGAGGTCTTCAATGGGAAACTATATATAAGACATGGACCCACACAGGGAGTGATAAAGGCTAAAAAAAGAAACATCACTTATCTTATTTTGTAAGTACCATCCATCCACCTGCACTGAATTCATGGATTAATCATAAATATAATTATGCTGTGTGTATGATGCCATGTAGAATATGTATCTTGGGGTGAAGGATGGTAAGCCAGTGCTGAACAGTCTTCATTCTGGTATTTTGTAGCTTAGTGACTTTGCAACATTCCTTTAATGTTTAGTGAGGACCAGCAGCCCCTATTTTGTCAGTTTTATTCATTGCAGTAATTTTTCTTTTAAGAAGGTGTACTGAAACGTAGAAATTATATGAAGTGAAGTTACAGGCTTCCACAATCTTGTGTCACTAGATCAGGAGCACACAGTTTTATTATCCAATACTTGGTAAAGCTTGTCTGTTGTAGACCCCATATTAGAGGCAGAAGGGACCAGTGAGACTCATAAGTGTTCATGAGGACCATTAGGAGCATTTCTTTATTGCAAAGAAAAGTGAAATTACAAAAAGCTTGCTTACAAAGAAATCCACAAAGGATCTATAAAAGAACTGATTGAGTTTGGATAGGGGGAGGCCCCAAAGAGTCCCTAAACATTAGTTGTTGAATGAAGTCTCCTTGTATAGGGAATGGATTGGTGGAAACGCTCGTCACAGCAGTATCTAGAAGGAGGGTGCCATGCGAGGTGGGCAGACTGGCAAGAAGGTTTCCCTTGACTGAGGGAAATGCAGTACTAGTGTCAGGTTGCTGGACTCTGGCAGTAGATACCCCAACATGCGTACCTGGAAAATTAGCTGTGTGGCAACATGGCAGAATCCTTCCACACTGTTTTGGGACTGGATCAGTCTGCATACCAGCAGTACTACCCTAAGAATAATACATCAAGCTGTCCTCTCATTGATTTTGAACACGTTAACTCAGATTTTTAAGAAAATGCAGCACACCTATGGGAAGGATAATTAGCCCATCAGATAAATAACAGAACAAGTTTACCTTTGCATAGAATATAATTGAAACTGAATATCATTTGCTAGGCAGGAAGTGTAGTTCAAAGGACTATATCAAGATGCTCGGACTGTCTGTATGAAACCAATATGTGACTTTAAGCTTCACAGCTAGCCCTTGCTTTGCCTAGAGACAAATTACATAGTTCAGTTTCTGAGAATAGACTTCTTCAAATGCATAGATTTTTTTCTTATATTCACTGGTAATAAAAGTTTATGTCTGTCATTATATATGCAAATAATTTATGGATTGATATAAAAATGTCGTATGAGTATTTGTAACTTCTAACCTACTCAGTTATGTGTAGAAAACACAGAACTATGATAGTCACACTGATTGCTGCTTTCAAGTTTCATCTGAGATAAGCAATATAAGAATATTTTCAAAAGAGTGAAAATTATGTAAATAAAGCAGAGAATGTGAACAGAAAGAAAGGTCAAGGTATTTTAACTATATCTGAATACAATATGTGGACTGGGAATAAGTTGCACAGGAACTAAAAACAGATTTGAAGGAAAGAAGGGAACAGAAAGTAGACAGTTTACTGTCTGGCTCACACAGCCAGAAATTTGATTTGTTGGTAGAGTTGGTCTGCTTGTTTATTTATTGAATGAGTGTTTATTTTACATTTCAGATTTATAAATGTTGTTGTTCAATGGCAAGATACTTAAAAATTGTGTTAAAATATTTTGATGCCTGTGGTAATTAATATTTTAGATGGGATCCGGTCAGTAGCTACACAGGAGTTTTTTCATAGGTTCTGTGTGACAGTTGCTGTATTATTGGTGACATAGCTAGACCATGCTACATTAAATGCTACTGCTTAATATTTAAAATATTTTTTCATAGATTAACAAAGAAATATTAAGAAATACAGTTATCAGTGAATCCCTCCAGAGTGTACTTCTTAGACATCAGTAGCTATCCAGTTATTTTCCAAACTGGAATCTTTAATTTTTAGATAAAGTTAGCATAAATGGAATGTCTTTCCCTCATCCTTTGGACTGATTGTCCAGTTATACTTTGTTCAAGTGTTTTAGTCATCAGTAAAGGACCGAGAGTGAAATATCCCCTTTATGCACAGGAATGTGATCCAGGGGGCTTGACAGGCTTGAGAACTGGGCCTATGTGAACCTCATGAAGTTCAACAAGGCCCAAGTGTAAGTTCCTGCAAGTGGGTCAGGACCATCTCCAATATGAGTACAGACTAGGGATGAATTGATTAGGAGCAGCCCTGCAGAGAAGGACTCGGGTGCCGATGGATGAAAAATTGGATATGAGCCAGCAGTGTGCGCTTGCAGCCCAGAAAGCCAATCCTATACTGGGCTGCATCAGAAGTGTGTCCAGCAGGTCAGAGTTCTGCCCTCTGAGTCTGCCTCTGTGCTCTCGTGAGGCCTATAGTGACAGGACTAGGTTTTAAACTGAAAGAGGATAGATTCAGCTTAGACATAAGGAAGAAGTCTTTTATGATGAGGGTGGCGATACCCTGGAGCAGCTTGCTCAGGAAAGTTGTGGATGCCCCATCATTTGAAGTGTTCAAAGTCAGCTTGGATGGGCTTTTGAGGAACATGGAAGATTACCCTTTCTATGGCAGAGGGGGTGGACTAGACAGTCTCTGAAGATCACTTCTGACCTGAACTATTCTGTGATTCTAGATATCCCTTCTTCCACACACTCTACAAGTTTGGGCTTGTCACCATAGCGTAGTTTTGAAGGGACTGCTCTGATTTTGATTATTGTGGAATATATCATCCCAGAGTTAATCTGTAGGAAGGCTAGTCCAGATCTGTCTGCCATCTCTGCAACACAGAAAAAGAAATAAGCTTTGCAGTGCAGGGATGATTTGCTGCAATCTGTAAAAGAGATGGTAAATCAGCTTCTTCCAAATGCTAAAGAGCAGCTGAGCCTTATGTATCCATTGAAATCTATGGTAGATTTGTATTTAGCAAAATCAGGTCTTCTGCCTGCTATATATCCAGCATTCAGTCTCTAGTGTAGCTAAATGCCCATATGCTTCAATTTAAATTAGCCCAAAAGATGAGAGTGAAAAAAAATTACATAAGAGAAATTATTTATATTTTTTTCTTTTCTGGGCGGTTTTGGCCACTAGCAGAGACACCAAACCAGTGAGTTAGAGACCTTTGATCTCACCTAGTATGGTCATAGTGATGATTCTTGAGAACTACAGCCTCAATTCAGATTGTCTAGCATGTTTCTGAGGAGTAGTGCCTACTTGGTGCTGAACATAGGCTTCATGGTGCAAACCAGTCATTCTTGAAGTCACTAAACGTGAAGCAAAGCACATGCTAATATGATGTGTTCACATATGGCATGCGGGATGACCATACAGTGGAATTATATTAATCCTCCTTTATGAGAATAGGGAAATGCATCTCAAATTATTGCCAGAGAACTGTAGCACCATGTAGTGACATAAAGCACATGGGATCACATCACAGCGATCTGCTGGTTGCCGTGGTGACGAGAGTGGGCCCGAAAAGCCAGCCGCCTGGCTGCTGAATTGGAAGGGATAAGAAAAACACAGCCCACTTCCCATGCAAAATGAATTACAAGAACAAGCAAAGGAAGAAAAGAAAATTGTCAACCCTTAATCAAATGTTCTTGTATTTTTAGAAATGGCTTGAAGAAAATGGAGGCCATCTCCGCTTACGTCTTGGGCTTCAGGGACCTGGCTAGTAATATCTCTGTACATACCATGGAAATAAATCACAATGATTTGTATAAGAAAAATCCCGTCTAACAGAAATCTTATTTATGTGCAGTGGGAAATGACAATACCTTATTTAGTCCTGCTATTCGTTGTGCCCAACTTAGCAAACAAAATCTGTAGGAATGCATAAAAATGGGTCTCAACATGGAGACTGCATTTAGCAGGCAAGCCTGCTTGCGTTTCCCTGCACCCTTTTAATTTTCACCTACAGAAAGTTAATATATTCCAGTTCCTTATTAGCTTACAATCTCTCTTACCTTTTACCCTTGCTTCACCACTACAGATCAAAAGTAGCATGGTGTAATGCGAAACACACTTAAACATGGCAAATCAGTGACACATAGAAACGACCATTCATTTTCTAATATTTCTCATTTTTGGGAGCTGCTTCAGATTTTATTATATTTAGTAATACATTACTAAACAAAACAGCAAGTTCAGTTGACCTAACATCCTTCAATTACTAGCAGCTAGGTTCTGAATATGATTTGGGTACCTGAAAGTTAGGCAGTCCACACGAAGTGGACCCCAAACAGCCAGGTAAGGCCTCCAAGACCATATTAAAAATGTAGTTACCTGCAGCAGTGGTGAGCATCGCCACACTTCATAGCTCCTGTCTGTGGGAGCAGGATCCCTACAATTGAATTAGACACAGAAGACCCTGCAAAACTTAAT
>NW_010257210.1:134321-174658 GCF_000690775.1 Eurypyga helias
GAAAGGGGTTTGCAATGCTAAGCAGAGGAAGTCAGTAAGGTAGTCCAAAGCAGGAGTTATATCTGAGAGTTTTGCCACCTTTTGTAGCCCTGCATTAGACACCATTTGGAGGCTGGATTTCCTGTGATGCTCCCTGGATCTTGACATCCATTTTGTCCCTTTGGATGAGGACAGCTGGCTTACTGTTTTCTTTCAAATTACAGTATGGTTTGCAATGCTAAGCAGAGGAAGTCAGTAAGGTAGTCCAAAGCAGGAGTTATATCTGAGAGTTTTGCCACCTTTTGTAGCCCTGCATTAGACACCATTTGGAGGCTGGATTTCCTGTGATGCTCCCTGGATCTTGACATCCATTTTGTCCCTTTGGATGAGGACAGCTGGCTTACTGTTTTCTTTCAAATTACAGTATGCACCAGAAACATGAGTATGTAGGTCAGAGTTAGGATACTTGTTTGAAAGAAAGTCCTGATTTTTTTTTTTTCCTCTGCTTTTTATATTTGGCAGTGACTGGATGTAAACCAGAAAGATTGCTAGCAACGACACAAGAAGATTGATCTAGAAAATTGGCAGGGGGGTTGGAACTAGATGATCCTTAAGGTCCCTTCCAACCCAAACCATTCTATGATTCCATGATTCTATGATCTACCACAGCTAGCTGTCACTGATCTAAAGGATAATATTCCTTTCTGGCTTATTGACTATAAACTTCACAATAATTTAGTTTCAGCAAGGACCAGTGAATGGTTCCTCTTCAATCCCAGAATGCCCTTTCCTATCAGTTGTTGCATACCTTCCTCTCTTTTTAGGAATTTTGAGAAAGACTCGTGAATCTGATCTCCCACTTTCTGCATGAATCCTCGAATGGCTGGGCTGTGCTATGAGAAATAAAGATAAAGCAATCTTTCCTTCTTCCATCACATTTGTAAAACAGAGCAGCTGCCAATGCACACCATGCTCCTGTGTTTCTGCCTTGGGTATGATCTGAGATTTCCTACCAGATCAAGCTCTGATGGCGTCTAAGAGGAGGACCTACCTTCTAGACTCACTGGAAGGTCTGACGTGGTTTCCAAGCTGCTCCATCTGCTCAGAATGGAGAGCTTGAACACCAGGCAGCCCAAAGGTAAAGCTGCCACTGTAAGCAGGATTCAGCTGCAGGCAGGAGATGAACAAGTGCTTCCAAGACCTCAGTTGTAACTTTAGGGTATAAGTGTGTGAAAGCTTAAGTATTTTCTTTGAGTGTGTGCTTTGCTTACTGTTACTTCACAGAACCTTTCTGTGAACAACCTGTTTTTAAGATATGGATCATGCCCAGAATTTTGCAATCTTTGACTCCATGTTTTGTACTCTCCAGGCACATTTGGGTGGCTCACATTTTAAACAATATGACAAGGGTTGATAAAAATGTGAGGAAGGAAGTACTTTTGTGAGACATTCTGTCAGGTGAACAGTTTTTACATTCATTACAGTAACACCAGTGTTAGCTTCAAGGTTAAACAGAACTCCATGTTACATGCAGAGCAGGTATTCAGCATTTCTGTTGTCTGAAAATATCATGTTTACCCTTTCCTGTACTTCCCAAACTTACACATTTATTGGAGAAAGGAATATTATTCTGAGATTGAGAACTCTGTTAATTAGCTCACAGTAATATTGATTTTAAAGTAGGTCCTTTGAGAAATTTAGCATCTAAACCAACCAGCATTTATCTCAAGTAATCTGAATAATGGTACAATATAGACTCTCTGGAATTTTCATTACTCAAATGAAGTGAAATTATCTTCACAATATACATTCAAGGCATTAAGATGTAATTTAGGGAAGTATTAATAATTATTTTATTGAATTGTTATGACTAAATAGGCAGACAGGGTTGGGTCAACAGCATTAGTAATTAAGTGGGCCAAGTGTGACATCAGAGGTAATTCTTTCAATTGCCACCTTATCTGTGCAGCTAATTTGCATGTGACAATTGTGTTGGTTGTAATGAATCAGTGCTACAAGGAAGAGGGGATAAAAATAGCAGAAATTCTTCCTACAAGGATCCTTGTCCCAGCTATCAGAATTGTTTAATTATCACTAAACTTTAATTAACTTTTACTGTTGTGTGAAAGGTCTGTGACTGTATGTTCTTTTGAATATCAATATTTGAAAAGCTTTTGATGGCACTTGTTACTTCAAGTTCACTTCTGTAAGTGCTGAATGTGAACCAGAGAGAGATCTTTAAAACATAGTTAGAGTGGGACTAGGAGTTTGTTAAGACTCCTTTTTGAATTGACCCTACTTACATCACCTTCTTTCTGCCTAGTTTGTAAATTAGGCATTTGACTTGCTAACAGCTTATTCTTATCTGTGAGGGAAAAGGCCTTTTTTAGGTTAACATGTCAGTATTAGTTTATTATTACTTCCTGACAAAATTACAGTAATGTGGGAAACTTTCTTCCAATTTTCTCTTTGGTTTTGTGGGGTTTTTAGTTGCTAAGAAAGTCATAAATGTAAAGACTGACAATAGGTCAAGGTGAGGACTGAGAATGTGTATCTGTATCAGTAGCTTAAAAGAAAAATAACATTGGAAAAATGTTATCAAATTATTATTTTGCAACATGCTCAGTCATTTCTTCCTAACATATTTTACAATCACTCTCTTTCCCCCGAGGCAAAATTTCATGCTTCTATAGGGTATTTTTCTAACACAGTCTTGTCAGGTTTGTAGGTGAAACAACAATTTGTGCAGTATCTCCAGGAATCCGATAAATCTTTCTGACCTCAAAGTACAAGTTAAGCATTTCACTCAATAATCACTCTTACAGATCTTGTTTTCATGTTAACAGTGGCAATACTAGTGAGAGGCAACCTTTCACTCATATTGAAGCTTGCTAAATTCTGGTCATTTGCCAGTTCTTGTTTGGAAATGAAATGTGCGACACATTGCCTGAAATTTTTGCACTTAATAAGAAACAGTTTTCATTATTGAAAACTACATTTCTCTTGTCATTTCTTGCAAGTCATTAAGAAATAAACTCTCTTACCTTATGGAAAAGCGATGTTGTGATGAAAATTTGTAAACTTTCTGGCATATGATTTAGATGAAGAAAAAGACAAGTTCTGGTTATTCAATGTGTCCTTAACAATATTGTGAGGAATCTTTGATTTGTTCCCATCTAGAGGACACTTTAGATGTCAATTATTTCAAGGGGATACAGTTTGGAAGGATATTAGGATTAGGTGGGCCAGAAGCAAAGCAATTCAGAATGAAGAGGAGGCTATTTTAATGATCTGTTGAGGACATGCTTGTAACAGTCCTTGTTCCCTGTGGTATCAGGTGCCTGCTCCCATCCTTCCCAGTTACGCATTTGGGGTGGAAGGGTTAAGGAACAATAGAGCTCTTTGGTATGGGACCTGTTGCCCCAACTTCCTTCAGATGCCCCCAGATGTGCTCATGCACTGTCAGGTCTCAACCAGCCAGGGTGAGATTCAGTGCAGATAAAAACTGCTGGTGGTGCAGCAGATTACTACGTGGGCAGCTGGGAGAGGGCAGGGACAACATGTAGTACTCACCAAGCAGCATGAGCGATGCAACCACCAATGCTACCCTGTCAGTACTGTATTTACCTCAGAAGTCATCCTTCCCTTGCCCACACCAACCCTGTTCTTGGGCAAGCCAATTTCCAATACACCAAAAGCATAAAAATTTGGAAGTTGCTGCCGCTTCCAGTAGCACTTGGCATCTCCAGTTGAACTTGATCTTAGCAATGGCTGCTCAGTAAATGAATTCAACTCAACATTGCAGGTAGCAGCTCTTAGACAGCTTTAGGCACCAGATTCTCTACTTTTCTTTCTCTGGCTGAGATAGTTGAGCATACTAAAAACTAGGTTAGCTGGTATGGCCAGAACTCTCACAAATCTTCTATTCCTTACATAACATTTTTTTCTTTTGTAAGAGAGAAAAAAGCTTCAAATGCAAAATATTTTTTTCTTTCTCTTTTTTTCTGCCAGTTTACATAAAGTGATGCATATGCATTTACCTCCTGATTGAGGCTTTTTTCACAGAACTTTGCAATGAAAATCTATGAAAACTCTCTCCAACCTTTATCAAGTTTTCAGTCTATTACCCAAGGTGAAGATCAAGAATAGGACCAAAAATCATATGCAGGTTTGTTCTCCACACCCCCCTCTTCCAATTTCAGTGTTGAGTTTTCAGATAAGTCTAGTGATATATCTTCCAGCTGTTTTAAATCTTCTGTACCATTTCTATTTTACTTAGATGACAGAACCAGACATTAGAATTTTTCACCATAGGTCTCATGGACGGAAAATATGTGAAGAAAGATTAAAAATAAAATTACAAAAAGGGGGCAATGAGAAACATAGTAATTCCTGCCATCTTAATGTGTTCTTCTAATCACCATGTTTTATTATCTTCAGGCACAAATCTTCAAAGTGCTTTTGTTCCTGCAGGATGGAGAATGTCTATTGGTCTTTTTTTCTTTTTAAAGAATCTTGAAAGTTGTCCTCTTTTGATAGTAAATGGAATTGTTTACAAGTTTATGACTCTTTTACTCTGATTGGATTTTAGAGTCTCTTTGAACTGCTTAATGTATTAAAATTAGGCTCTTTTTAATCGAGTAATTCTTTTGCTAGAAATCTGACATATTGCAGATTAAATTGTTTTCTAAAGATTCTGTATATCTGTATTTACATACATTTGAAATCTATTATAAAGATCTAAACTTTTTGGGAAAGTCAATATTAAGTTCAGATGGGGAGTGCCAAAGGTGATTGTATGTGAAACAGCCCAAATAAATGCCAGTGAAATCTTTTATCTCATAATGTGCCATTACGTATTTTGTTCTGAACTTTTTTATAGGAACTATCTCATATTTTGGCAATATTTCTGGGTCTTTAAAACTGTGTTGTTTTTCATATGCCTTCAGTCTCCCACATGCAGAGTCGTTTTAACTTCCTTCTTGGGCCCAACTGTTCTGTGAAACTACTGCCTTCTTACTCAGGGGATTGGTTTCCTGTATGTGCTTACAGGGAAAAAGATGTTATACCTCAGAGTGCACAGAACCAAAAAGGTAGCTGTAGGGGGTCAGCTACATTCCTAACTGGAACTTCAGAACCAGAATCTTTCCAATTCATAAGTAAGACTCTCATGCATTAATGTGACAGGAGCTTCAACAGTGTAAGCTGAAGTAAATGAGATCTGAATTTGTCCTAGTATAACAATTTTGATATATTCAATTTTGATATATTCTTATTGCTTTTTAATTCTGAGAAGCAAGTTTTTCTTCCAACTAGGTTTTCTTATAGACTTAAGAAACTAAAGTATCACAAAGCTTCTTATGTTTTTGTTACATAATAAAAGCATAATAACCCCAGTAGACATTGCCGTCCCATATTTCCTGTTATAAGAACCTCTTCTGCATATGAACATATCGAAGTTAAATCTTTGGTCTCAAATTCTCTAGTTGTCTACTAGAATAATTTATTTTTGTTGAATGTTTCAGCTAACACAGCTCAGCTATTTTTAAGGATGAAATAATGTGAAAATACTTTCTTGCATTAATTTTAATTACCTTTACCATGCCATCTCTGGAAAGTTAATTGAGGTTAAATTTGGCCCAGTTTATAATAAACGTGTGCATGGCAGCTCAGAGCAGGGAGAGAATTTCTCTTCTTGTCTCTGATCTGCTGCAGAACGAAGTGAGGTTGTCCTCACTCTCAACGTAGGAGCCTATGGAAGGAGACTGGAGGAGCACAGGAGGCATCAGGTAAAAAAAGAATCAGGGACTGGGATTAAGGTGAGAATGAGGCAGACACCAGGGAGATAGGAATAAGGAGGACTGTTTCTTTCTCTTCACAGGCATGTCTGCAAAGCAGAGAGCAGCTTTCTACTATCAGTTTACTTCTCTATGTTAAGCAATACTGGGTATATACTGAGTATCTGAAGCTACCTGGTTTGCTCTGTGGAAAGATGAAGAGCTGATTTAGCTCCGTGGCAGGAGACAATTAGATCTGTTTTACAGGAGGGATGAGTGTCTGCTACTGTTGACACTGACATGCAGGAAGAGCTTCAAAACCTGAGAGCACCGAAAGCCCAGTTTGTTGCCTTCTCAGACAGGGGACAAGGAGGCAATTTGAACTCCAGGTGTTCCTGAGTTTTGAGTACTTGATTTTGTAACCTTGACATAGTTTAAAAAATATATAGTACCAACTGCAAAGAAACAAAGTATATGAACTAATACATAAGGAAAAAAAACCAATAGTAAAGAATTAATAAAATAATTCTGTCTCTACTATGCTGCAACTCTGTGCAAAGGGATAGAATTTTTCCTGTGCCTAAGTGGTAATTGAATTGGATTTTAAACATTGTAATATTTGAAGCTGGATGCCAAGGTTACCAACACCAGCAAACTGTGTGTAGTAGCTCAGTGATGAGTATACCGTGATTTTATGTAAACATCATGGAGTGATGAAAGGTGAAATCTGAAAAACAGTGAAATGAAATTAAAGCAATAGCTGTAAACAAAATAGCTGCATTTATTAAAATGAACAAAAATCTATAGTCTTTGTTTTGGACTGGATCCTCTGTTGACTCAGTTTGCTTAAACCCATTTATGGTAGCTATTTCCAGCAGCTGGAGAATCCAGCCCAAAATGCAGGGTTTTTTCCCCCAGTTCTTACTCTTGGTTTACAGCCTCCTTTAGGTTATTTACAGGAGAAAATGGAAATTGTATTTTGTATGTGTTTACCAGGGAGAAGAAGGGGGTATTAACCCCAGCTCATCACTATCACTGCACAGCCTGTGCTGCATGCCCTCTTACACCATGTGATGTACTTAAATCGGCATGATTGCACAGCTTCTCCCTTCAGAGCAGGTCTCTGCCTGCCCTGTTCTGAATGCTGCACGCAGATTCTTTCAGGGTATGATTTGCAGACTTGTAGTCTTAAATCATACCACTTACTGTGAAATATAATTTTAAATGTAATAGCATTGCAAAGTTTCCATGATTGCTGTATAAAGACCTCCCCTAGATTTTGCAGGATACTCTGCAGAGTAGCACTCGACAGTCCTCAAGAGTACATCTGTAAACTAATCAGTCCATCTGAAAAGAGTGAAGATTTAGCAGCTGAACGGGGTAAAGTATTGCATATTCCAGTATAGAAATACTGGCAAGAAAAATGTGTTGCTGTGGGACAGGAGATTTGATATTCAGAAAGAATTCATATCCATTATTAAACCCTGATTCAGCAAAGTTTTTAAGCATGTTCTGTTATGCGCCTATTAGCTTTTCATTTTGCTGCAAAGAGCTCAACTGAGTCAGAAGCAGCAACACAAATGGAAAGGTGGAGATGAAGTCTTTCATGGATTTGCTCACATAAATTTTATTTCGTGATGATGTTAAATGAGTACAAATAATAAGAATTCTGGCTTCTGGCAAATTAGTGTTATGAGACTTCAACAAGGCTAAGAGTTCAGACAGATCATCTGTTTCTTGCAGGTTTTGTTCACAACTGTAATAGAAGCTTTTTAAAAAATGAAAAAAACACCGGATTTTTGTCTGATATGAAGTAGTCTAAGAAACAATACAAGATTGCCAGCCTACTTTTAACCATCTTGATCTGATCTCTGTCTGCAATTCCCTTTTTGAGCTACTGTTATGCCTTCTGTGATTCCAGATAGTCACTGCCAGCTAATCAAGTACCTTAACCTTCAAATGCTGACCTTACTCTCTAGGTGGTGTCAGATTCCTTGAACTTAAGGGTCATATTATCCTGTTTGTGGAGCTATAGGTCCTCTCCTAGTAGCAACTAATACAAATAGAGGCTTCAATTGTGGAGTCTTATTTTACGGACATTTGTGAGCACTTATTTTGTGTATTATATTGATGGTCTTTTTCAGCTGTTTGCATCTTAGGGCTTATTTGACCTGCCCAAAAGCAGGGAGACAAGAGCAGTGGTGGGTAAAGTTACGACTGCACCGGTACGATTAAATTAAGGAAGGTGAGGACTGTACGGGGGTTGTTGATACCACTCCACCTCTTTGGTTTCTTCTCCATTTTACTAAAAAGGAACTAAATAATTTTATCCTCATCCACTCTGCTCATCTTATTCTATGCTGGAGAAAAATGGACATCATAGAAAGTTGGGTGAGGTAGGAGGGGAACGAAAGGATTAAGTTTCCGAACGTTTCACTAGTCATGACCTTGGTTTCAGTCAAATGGAAGAAGGTTCACATCTGGTATTTGGCTTGAGTCAGAACTACAGTTTTTCCATGGGCAGTGCTGCCAGCAGTATAGTAATTGTCTGTGAGTTCAAGCACCTTTCACCATATTTTGTTATCGTGAAAACGAATGCAGTCATCAGTAATTTATTATTCTTGTCAGACACTGTAAGTTAAGCAAAATGTTCACTTTTAAATGCAACAGAAGGGCTTGTTTCAGGCTATTGAAGGCATCTGATTTTTTTCATTTTTATTCTACCTTTCTTTTTTCCATTTTTAGGGAAGCAATGTAATGGAGGACCAGGATCTCTTGGAAATAGGAATCCTTAACTCTGGACACAGACAGAGAATTCTCCAAGCAATCCAGCTTCTCCCAAAGGTATAGTTTCTGTTATTATCCCAGCAAGGGAACTAATACCTACAGCTTCCACATTATTTAAAACACGTTTTTGAATGGAGATAAATATAACCCCCTACTGTTTTTGTAGAAGTGTGGGGGGTTTTCATATGCAAATGTGGCATAGCATAATGTCATTGCATTGAACTCACTTTGTATTGATGTAATTGACAAACAAAGCAAAGGAGAGTAAAATCTGTAATTTGAAGTTATGGCTGTTTAAAATTTATTTTAATTATTTTGAGCTTTTCAATCTGTTTATAGACTGTCATTCTATATGTGTAAATAAGTCCGTCGGTGAATCCCAGATGTTTGTCTTTACACAGCAGTTGGCCTGGAAGTACTTTGCCCCTTATATAAGTATTCTTAAAAGCCTTGGATGAAACATTATTTTCCTAATACCTGCCTTTCATGCAAGATGCAGAGACTTCCTGCAGGCTTCATATTTGATTTGGTGCTGTGTACATGAATTTTGCTTCTCAGCTGTGGACAGAATAACTTGCAGTCATTTTCCCAATCATTTTTTTGCTAGCTGATTGAAAGTATAGATTTTAAAATCAGTGATAGCAAGGGATTGTTCTTATATTTTGCGTATCAGAATATATCTGTGGAGGCTTCAACTAGCATTCCAAACAAAAGAGAGAGAGGGCCTAGCATGAAAACTTACTATTTGATTTTGGAAAGCTATATAAGGGGAATGAATTAGGAGAAGTATACACTAGTAAGGCTCAGAAGTCTGCCACGTGATGCAGATACTTAGTGCAAGGTACTAGAGCAGGAATAAAACCTAGTGTAAAGTGTGTGGAGTGTTCTGGGAGCAGGATGTGTAGAATAATTAAGGTAAATAGAGCTTAGTCTGCTTGCAGTTTTGTGATACTGGAGAATGAGAAGAGTTTTTAAAGGACTTTTCGGTCTAGAGCATGAGACTGACATGGCTGGAAGAAGCTTTTTGATGCATCATGGCTTACTGGATAGATCACTGGTAAAAGAGAACAAGGGTTTCTTTGGTATGAGGATAATTATAAATTGTGAACAATTTCTGTATCTGGATGTGTTAGTCAATTCATATATACTAAGTATGAGTCCGTGCACTGAAACACTGAAGATTATTGAAGACAATAATATTCCACATGCCATATTAGGCAAGTGAGATAAATGGTACAAGTAGTAGGGTGTATAAAAGTCACATTTGATGAATTATAATAGATATTTAAGGTTTAACTACGAATTTATTAATTTTTCAGCAATGCTATCATTCAAACTACATTTTGATCTTAATCCCTGCCCTTAGCGGATGATGTATTTTTTCCATTTTGCATACTTTTTAGAGAGATCAGCTTTCTTGTATTCTTGTTTAAATTTTTCAAAATTAACAAATGGATTGTTAATATAGCATAATTTAAGTGCTATCTGCAATCAGTAACTGGTGTTTATGGAAACATTGTTAATAATGTCTGCTTTTGAATAGTATACTAATGCTGAGACCAGATTCTGTTATGAAACTCCAACTAAGGTCTTTTTAAAATGTGCTTAATGTGAGAAGGGGGGCCAAAATCAAGATCTAGAGATATTCTTGAAAGCAGTTGAGAACAACATGGCTATGCAGGTACCTGGAAGACACAACATCTTCTGAACCAAAGATAACGAAGTAACACAGAACAGCTTGAAGCATGGGCTGAATAATGGCGATGTAGTATTAAGCAGCTTCCCTGCTGAGCTAGAAAAAACAGTGCTTAAGGATCACGTTTTTAATGTGTCTTTGATGCAAGAATATTACACCAAAACAAAGGCAGTCAAAAGCTGAAGCTGTGCATCACATCTTTTCACTTAAATTACTCAGCAATGCAAGAGAGCTTACATAGTAAAAATACATAATTTCTTATTCAAAATGTAGTTCTCTTGAAGGCACAGCTGTTGGAAGAGTTATGTGGCCCAAAAATTGGGATCATGGCAAGTGTTATGTAATATAACCCACCTTTACTGTGTTTGCAACAGCTTGCTGAAATCCAGAAGACTTTCACATCCTGCAGGGAACTGTGAAACATTTCTGTATATCTGTTTGTTGATAAGTTCAGGTCTGTCATCATAGATTCAAAATAGTGCATATTGTCTAAATATTTTAAGATCCCAAACCATAATTGGAGTTTCACTAATTTGAATCTCATTAGATAAATATTCTTTTAGTTTGTTTGTTTTGAACATGTACCTCTTTTCTGTTCCTCATTTAATTTAAAACTTGATGACTCCTTCTGTTTTAGTACTTAATAGCATTGCTGATGATGTTATTTTCAGTTTTACTATTAATGTTTCCTGTCTTGTGATACTTTTTAAATCAGATTTTGAGGTAGAAGTGCTTTAAAAAGCATCTATGGTACAACACTTCGTTAAAGCCCTATACTCAGGCAGTATTGAATGATCTTCAAGAGTAAAAATCAAGCTACAAATCTATTGTCAAGATTTTAAATTCCCTTTTTTTTAAAGCTATTTTTGTTATTCTCATAAAAATTCATTTCTGCAGCTTAAAAATGCAACAGGCATTTAGTCCCTGAAAAGAAAGACTGTCTGGTTTTACTTATAATTGCTGGCTTCCTAGAGAGTGATAAATTCCTATATTTCAAACACCAGTATCTTGTTTAGGAACCACTTTCTAGCACTTGGAGTAGATTTAAATAGGAAAAAACCCCCAGATATCTGTTCAAATATAGATGAATTAATCATTGTAATTTCTTATGCAGTGTTTAATCAGTACAAAAAGGTATGTTTACCCATATTTCTCAAAGTATTTTTTCCTGATAGTTCTATGTTTGAGAAGAACATTTCATAAGAGTGTAAACTGGTATGTTTGTAAGAGACAGGCAGAGTTGAAATCTTTCATTTAGATTTCTACCTTTCTTTTTGTTGGATTAGAGCTAGTAGCCCAAATTCCCATCTGCACTAATGTAATTTAAGTTATTCAAGTTTCACATTAATATTAACTAGAGTACTTTATGGCTTATTATTATTAGATAAGATTAAGACATTCCACTAGAAATATCATCTGTAAAGTTAATTTTTGAAATATTTTATACATTGCATCAGTCTTAGAGCAAATTTCATAGCAGAGTTTTGCATTTAAGATTTTTGTGTGTGTGAAAAGAATGAAATAATAGATGATTTTATATGTTTCATTGAAGGGAAATTCAGACCTGTGGAGAGGTAGAGACAATGTCTAAAAAGACACTGAAGTTGCAAGTACAAAGACTTGAGAAAAAAAATAGTGAGAAAAGAATTGTGTGCAGGATATGCTTAATTGAGTAAGAAAATAGTAGCTGTCATGACATGATATTTTAGTCACACTTAGTGACATAGGAAATCTAAGGAGCATTGTCAAGTTCTTTCGGCATCCAAAACCTATATGTAAGTGCCTTCTCAATGGATTCCTCAAAATCTAAAATGTTTTTGAAAATAAAAGTTATTCTAGCTTATATGATAACTTAGATAAGAAAAAGGATTGTGTTTGTGTGGGATGCTCAGTGTATGGCTTCTTCTCCCAGCACATAACGGGAACACATTCTCTCGTTTGACAGATGGAAGAAAGATGTTAGCTGAAAGCAGCTTTCTCCTGGCTTCAGAGCTATTCTTAAAGTATGCAGCTTGTTACTTCCTGCATGGAGAGGTTTCAGCACAAAGCTTGGGAATCTTGTAGCGGTGGTGTGCAGGCAGCCAGCCTGTTTCCTGGATGCTTTGCAGAACCAGACAAGTAGGATATGGGCAGGGTACGAGCACTTGCTCTCTGTGAGTTGTGCTACTTGAGGAGTAAAACTGTTCTTCCAAAAAGTGCTGTATCCATTGCTCGTATGTAACAGTTTTTTGTGCAAGCACAGTTAAGTTTGGCATTTAGGAAAACAGAACTACTGTGCATGTGCACATTAACTGTGCTGTGTACGTAACAAAGACCACCTGATGATGACACCACGTTATCCTGCTCTGAGGAAGCTTTCATGTTTCTTACAGCACAGCTTTGAACAGTATTGTTTCCTTGGGGCTCTAGTTACCACCCTGTGGGATCTTCTGTGAAGCTGAGGAGATTGATGGGTTTTCTGGCCATCATAATAATGCCATTAGTAAAAGTTGGATGATAATATAATCATTAGAGAAGTAACAAGAATTTCAGCATACAATTCTGAGCTAGGCAACAGAAAGTGAGGCAGTTAAATTAGAAACTGCACTGTTTTGTCCATGTGCCTTTTCTCCCATTGAAGGTGGTATGGTTGTCAACCACTTGATTCAGACTTTGTCCCTGTTAGGGATTGAAATGCATTTGGTGCATGACTGGTGCTGATCTGGTTTACTTTCCTCCAAAAAGAAAGCTGGATAATGCGTACCCAGACAATTTTGCAAAACAAACAAATACAAAGTAGATTACTTTTAAATCATACTGTGGCACTAAACCATAGTACAGTTGGGCCAAAAAGATCACCACTAGTTCAACCCTTGAATGGGATAAAAAGCTAATGTTGCAGCTGATAGCATGTTATCTAAAGTAAAACAGGCAGAGCTACTCAGGATCCAGCAAAGGATGAAAGTTTGACTTTGGAGATGTCAGTCTGTGCTAATATCCAATTTTTGAAAGCATGCCTGTGAAGCTCTAGTTCTGTCCACTGAAGTACCAACAAATACCCGTGGGACTGCTTTTAGAAATTATACTCATAGAAACTCTTGAGATCAAAATATCATAGCTTCCACTTAGTCCACAAATTCCAGATTTAGGTCTTCTTAAGATTACATTATATGCAATTGAAATGTCCTGAATGAGACCTGTTCTTCCCTTGTGTCAGACATTGTGTCTGATGAAGAACTAGGAGGTCTTTTCAGTCTTCTGGATGTGTTTAATTTTTCCAGGAAAAAGAACAAGTATGTGTGCATCTATTTTCCTTTACATTCAGAAGATAGATTTCAACTTCAGAAATCAGAGAAAGGGTGCCTGTTGCAATGCTGGCAATCTTAGGTAGGAAACTCTGAAATCAGTTCATGGTATTCTGGATTTACTTTTGGGGCAGAATCCTGAATCAAGCAGTGCTCTGAAGTGAACATGCCTATACTGTCTTTTTACAGTAAGCTTCCCAAGAAGATGGAGAGCTTTTGATTAGTGTAAAGTCAAACATTACTATAACACAAACTTGAATAGTTACCTTTTTTAATATGTGACAAGGTAAACAGAAAACCAAATGGTTTATATACAGCTCTTCCTCACCCACTGTGTCTTGACAGGCAGGTCCGTGTTTTCACTCAGTGGATTTCTCAACAGCAGCAAATGCAAAGTCATCTTCAGGCCCTTAGGGAGCTGTGCTTATCCCCAGTGAGAGCTGCTTCTCTGCCCCTGACCACAGGCTCAATTTCTGCACAGGCACTGCAGGCAGCAACTCCACCTGGTGCCCCTGTGCCCTGTGGTCTTCACAAGTGTCACTCTCTTGAGCCTTTTCTTTCACTGCTCCAGAGGAGGAACGACCTCCTTTTCCAAAACATTAGTCCAACTGATCACATTTGTAAAGTACATAATGTATAACAGACAATTCAAAAGAGGGGAAAATAAAAAAGAACTGATAGTTCCCCATTGCAATCATCCAGAAATACTCAGATTGGTAGTTGATTGTTTCATAAAAGTTCCCAAAAATGCTGCTTAAATCTCTCAGCTAGGGCAGCAGTTTAAAAGAAAGCATTCTATGCTTGCTAAAAAGATCTTTCTTGAAAACCAACACAAACGTAAATTCACTGTAATCATAGCAATCATATAAAAAGCTGTGAAAGTCAAGTCATCTTTTTCTCCTTATACAGCAGATAAAAAGCTTGGTTTTAATACACACAGTGTTGAGATCCAACAGATAGTGATATTACCTGTGGAGAAAATAGCATTAGTTCCCCATCTGTCTGAGAAGATCAGAGAAAGCCAGAAATAATCCATGTTACTGAATTCACCTTGATGCTTCTGGTGCATATATGATTACTTTGAAACTCCGTTCATGTTTATTTGACCATCTCTCAGAGACAAAATTCAAGTAGCTTCTACCCTGATGTAAAATACTGTATAGATGTAGCAGTGATGCACCTGTAAAAAGACTGATGTACAAATGTTTTTCTGTAAAGGATTTCTCAACCCATTAGGATGCTACTTGGCATTACTATTTTATTATGAGAAACAGCTCTTTTTGGCTTCTGCTTTCTATTCATTTCAAAGGAAGTGATCCTAGTGATAGATCAATAGGACCTAGGAGAGAAACCTATGATTTGTGTCTTCTTCCATGCTTGGTTTATATCATATTTTCTTAAACATTTCTTTTTCTCTAAATCCTATGGGCTTCATTCCTAGCCTTTTCCATAGTCAGCGTGCTAAAATATCTGCAGTGAAACAGCTCACACTGATATTGTTCTTTAAAATAACAATCAGATGAACTAGCAGCAGTGTCTGTGGAAGAACAATACTGCCCCTATTCATGAGCAGTTAATATTTGAAAGGCTGTCTTGACTTGAAGCTTAGAGATTCTGTACTGCTCTGAGTCAAACAGCATGCACATAGCTGCTTAGGTGTTTGACACCACTGGTGCAAATGATTGAAATATTGAAATACAGTCGGTAGATTGGAGGCTTCTTTTATTTAAAAAAAAAAAAAGAATCAATCAGCAAATAGCATCAGAAAAGAAGCCTACAGGGCATAAATGATCTGGGAGAGGAGTCTCAGATTGTGGTGCAGTATAGGAAAAAAACATACACACAGTCCAAGAGCCATGACCAGTTAATGAGGACTTGGATAAGATGCAACTAAACTGGAGCTCTAATAACGTAAAGGGGCAGAACTTCCAGGAAGATATTTTCAAGCGGGGTTTTTTAAATTTAAAAACTCCATAACATTTTATATGAGAATCAGATACTACTAATAATACTGTCAGATAACCAACCTATCAATAAATATTTGAAAGGAAACTATTCAGCCAGCTATGAATGACAGTTAATGAGCTAGTTGATGTTATTGACAGAACAAAACTTTCCATACAGAAGATGGATACTGAAAGTTTATTAATTTTCATATATTAGACACATTTTAGAAAATCTGTTTCAGATAAGAGATTGGTTCTTGGTTCGTGACAAAACAAAATACTGGTTTTGTGCTGCAACTGCTGACAAATATTGTAGATCTGAGATTAATTTTCTGCAACAGGAGCAGCAGGAGGGGGCTGCCCTGCCAGGGCAGGTGGACTGGGAGGTGGGGGGGGGACAGTGGGGCAGGCAAGGAGCACCTGCACAAGGCCAGAGGGGCAGGGATGGTGGCAGTGACCATGGACAGCCACGTCCCAGGGCAATTCCATAGGGATGAGGTTGGGATAAGGTCAGTTCAGGAGGGCAAGTCAGCGGGTGAGGCTCAGCAAGGTACATGGCTGGGTACAGACATACCTATGGCACGGCTCGGCTGAGTGTCAGGGACATGGTCCTCAGCTCACATGCAGGTACTGCAGAAGGTTGAGCAGCCCCAACCATGCTTCTCACTGCTCTTTCTCACACGGGTCTTATCCAAGCCTACAGGGCTGCACCATCCCTGACATGGCCTTGAACACAGGCAGCCAAAATCTCTGGGGCAGGGAGAGGGAGAATGCTTGCAGAGCCTGCTGCTGCCCGACAACAGGCCAGTGTGTTTTCAGGTAGGCTATTGAGTGACCCAGTGACAGTTTTGTATATTGGCACCGAATCCAAAGAGTGCAATTGTCACACGGGTTTCAGTTGTTCTTGGTCTTTTGCTTATTGGATTGTTCAGCTGTGTTTCCTTGCCTGCAGACCTTTCCAACACACAGTAGTAGAGTGATATCCATTTTAACAACCCTCCTGACGGATATGTCCAGTGGGAATTGAGAATTCAGAAACTTCCCATGCTGTGTTTGCTTTTTATAGAGGCTGATGGGTTACCAGAATTGTAGACCAGACAAAAAAAAAAAAAAAGAGTTAAAATTGGGAATTATTAAACATAAAGATCAAATAGTAATAAATAAAAGAAATCATTTGCATAACATGCCCCATCTGGATATACTGAGAATTGTTTTGAAGGTGCTCTGCTTTGCTTTGTCGGTGAAAGGCAACAAAAATACCTTATATCTTTCAAACATCATGTGTTCCCTGTGGGGGCTCTACATATTCTTCATGTCTTCTCTGTGTTAAATTTTTCTTCTTCAGTTTATCGTTTCCTTTCTTTTCAAGTGTTGGTTGTTTAAGCATATCTCATTTCAAATCAGCTCATTTGAAATAAGCTCCCAAGGAGGCAGAACTTCCAGGGTCCTGCAACATTTTTGCAGTCTGCTGGACAGACTACTGTCAGTTTAAGATTTGAAGTAAGTCTGAATGGCAATGAAACAATGGCCATGCTTTTGACATCTAAGGTTTTCATTCTAAATTATCATGAAAGTAAATTCCAAAATGTCAAGTTCAACAACAAAACTGAAGTCTCACTTTCTAGGACTCTTTTGTTACAGGAGTGACCTGAAAGGCTGTAATTCCCATTGTAAATTATGTGATTTCTTTTGCCTCTCTTTTATGATTTAAGATAATTATTTCACTACATCATTTAAATATTGCCATTAATATTTTATATCCAACATCTGCAGCAAAAGACCAAAGAGTAAACTGCCATAACCATGATGCAGTGTGCCTGCATCACTCCTCTTTGATACTGCAGGTAATCGAGATCAAGATCATGTCATGCTGACTTTGTGCATTTGAACAGACAGATTGACAAACACTGCTGTGATTTTCAAATGCAAACTTTATTTTTTTTCTCTGCTTTGAAATCAAATTGTATTTTAAATAAACTGTGAGAAATAAATTGGTTCAGGCAAGATATTAAGATCAGAATTCTCTAATTTTTAGATTACTTTGTCACTCACTTCAAACTTAAGCTTAAAGCGTTATGCTTCTGTCACACTTCCCTTATTTCTCAGAAAGTAGGAATGTACATAAGCAGGAGAAATGGGAGACTGGCTTTCACCATGCACAGTGTCTCTGTTGCACAGTCAGAAGATCCTGCGCAAAACACAAGGTTTCTAAACCTCAAATCTTTTTAACAGTTTACCAGTTCAGTGTATTACCGAGTTAGCAATAGTTACACTTCTGCAGAAAGATGATATGTGTATAATACTGTTGAAAATTGAGGCTGTTGCATAAATTTTTCTACTTTGTTCTGCTTCTGCCACTATTGCAAATTACTTTAAAATTCATAAAAAGAGTATGGTGTAACAAGCTGCACAGGTAGAGGCTTTATACATTTTTATCTTTAATAGTTATCTTGAAATTATTCACTTGTGTCACTGAGGCAATTGTGAAAGAGAAATTGCAGCTCTTTACTTCTTAGTAACTTAACAAACATCAGAAAAATAAGATGCCACTGGTGTTTCTTACTTAGTTATGAAAACAAGATTTATGTGATTATGCTTTCTGTCTCTGTGTTGCTATATGAATGCTGGTGGTGCGCTTCTGTGTACGTCATTCTGTCAATTCCATTACAGTAATATTTGGTTCAATTGTCCAATCTCAAGCAACATTACAGACAGAGAAGAATCTAAAATACATTAAATGGAGAGGAGTTCCATGAAAAATGTGACCAGGTAGAGGAAGAAGACTTTTTTAAGCCTCCCCTGTGGGCAAAAAGATACAGTATGCCTTCAACCATTATAAAATATCAGATAACCTACTAGGAGAGATAAAATAGGAATAATATAACCAAGGCAATACATTTCATTTGTAATTTGATACCAAAAGATCCATTCCTCAGTCTAACTTCTTCCCCTTCTATGAAATCTTAGGTGCAAATCTGACATATTTTGCAGTCAGGATATTAATAATGTCTCTTTCTCACTCTTTTGCCTTCCCTCACTTACGGGTTCTCCAATGTCTAGTAAGAACTGAACTCATGCTACAACCTTAGTGTACTGTGGTTTGAAAGGCAAGCAGATGTAAGAAAAAGTTCCATTGAAGATTAAGTTTTATTACTGATTTTGCTCACAAAATTGTTTCATGTTATACTAATCATTTAAAGAGTGTTGATCAGAGAACAGGATAACTCTGACCCAAAGATAATAATATAAATAACTACTGTTTTGAAAGATGTTTAACGATTGTTATCAGTAATTATTACTCATTCTTGGTTTTCAGATGAAGCAGATTGGTCATGATGGCTACAACCCCAACTCTGTAGCTGAATGGCTGGATTCCATTGAACTGGGTGACTATACCAAATCGTTTCTAATTAATGGCTATACATCGATGGACCTTGTGAAAAAAATCTGGGAGATTGAATTAATTAATGTAAGTTGATCAATTTAGAGCAGTAGTTCCTCCTAAATACATTATAGTACCTGCCATTCCATGACAAAGAGAAAGCACAAAAGCAAATTACACTACAAATACTCGTCAAGTACTGTTAATGATTACAGCTTTCATGCCTGTACCTGGGTCGGCTGTACCCTTTGCTTCCATTTGATTTTCCATGATCTTTTGCATGGTATTCAATCAGCATGATTGTGTCACCACTTCAGGATGCTGAATGACATTTAAAAATAGATTTTAGTAGTTTATAGTCACAAGGCACATCTTTACTTCTGAAGTGCCTAACGTACTTCTTGTAAAGATACTTAAAGGGTTTTTTTTTCACATGCTCTGACTAAATTAAACATGAAATAATGAAACTTTAAATATAGTTAATAAGTTATGCTAAAGGAACAAAATATTTTATTTAATTATCACTTTTGCTTGAAACTTTATTTACATGAATCAGTTGAATTAGATGCCCACATGTGAGCAACCATAAACTTTACTGTGGACTGCATGGCAGAGTAATTTGGAATTAGATTAGTTTTGTACTATTACAGTGAAGACATTGACAGTACAGCTTTGCCAATGGAATTTTCATAGAAGTTATGTGTCTGAAACTGTGTTGTTTCCTTTTATAAAAGGCAGATGATTATAGGTTTGGATCTGCTGTGACTTTGGAAATCAACTGTGTTGTCAGTTTATCTGAATTTAGAGCAATTCCTACATGGGGAAAAGCCCAATGTCATATCTTACTGGCTGTTCACAGACAAGAGTCTGTGATTTTCCTTCCAATACAGGGGATACTGCATCTCTGCCTCTAATTAGTGCCTAAGTCCCAGAACAGTCAAAGGGCTATAAGTAACCATAGGCCATCAAGCATAAGATAGAGCAGCTGATACAGCTTTATACTGGGAAACAGTTCCCAGTGTGTCCAAGGCTGGAGAAATGGGAAATATAATGATGGTGTGAAGCCATATTTCAGGACAGTAACTGGTGCATGAGGCACAAGCAGGTATTGCCCAAGACCAGCATCTAAAGAAAAGAAAGAAAGGGGGAAAAAAAAAGGGATTTCATATTAACTGAAAGGCAAAACAATTGCATGTTAGAATTCTTGCTGTCACATTACAGTTAATGTAATCTAGCACAAAATTGTTGAGTAAGAGTAAGGATGTCATAGTTTATCCCAGCTGGAAACTAAGCATCACACAGCCATTCATTCACCTTCCGCCCCCAGGTGAGATCAGGGAGAGAACTGGAAAAAAAAATTAATGTGATGAGATAAAAACAGTTTAATAGAATAGCAGAGGAAGAGTAAATAATAATAAAGGAATATACAGAAATAAGTGATGCACACTGCAACAATTGCTCCCCACATGGTGATTGATAGCTCATCCCTGAGCAATGGTTCCTGCCCCCTGGCCAACTCCAGTTTTTTATACTGAGCATGATGTTATATGGTAGGGAATATCCTTTTGGCCAGTTTGGGGCAGCTGTCCTGGCTATGTCCCTTCCCATCTTCTTGTGCACCTCATCGCTGGCAGAGCATGAGAAACTGAGCAGTCCTCAACTCAGTATAGGCACTACAGGTACTTAGCAACAGCTAAAAACATCAGTGTGTTATCAACATTATTCTTATACTAAATCCAAAACACAGCACTATACCTGCTATTAGGAAGAAAGATAATTCTATCTCAGCCAAAACCAGGACAAAAGACCAAACTCTGGCTTACACATTATGTATGTTGCCTTCAATGTATATTGTAGGTGTATAATTGAATTCAGAGTATGCTATTATGGGTGTCTGCTGCTAAGCTATTTATAGCTGTGAGTCTTTTTTCTGTAAGTGGCTGGAATTTTGTTAAGAACTGGAGACCCTTTGCTCCAGGAGCTAATATAGATTAACAGCCAGCACTGAGTTGAAAAAAAAAAGTGGAAGTCTCTGCTCACATTGTCTTCGGCAACTTAATTTTGCTTCCCAAACATTTTGCCATAATCAATTCGGAAACAAATTACCCTTTAGCTCCCCCAAGTGGATCATTAAAACCTCATTAAAGGCTTGTGGTTTGATTCCAAACTTTCTTAAACTGATGAAAAGGGAAGTATCTGCACTGAAGTTAGCAGAAATACACTTCTGTAAAATTAGTGTAATCCAGACCAGTATATATCCCTCTAACTTTACAACTTAACATCACATTCTCGTTTGAGGCCTCTACTTCTTGGGAAGAAACTCACTTTTGCCATCAGTTGCAAGAAGATGTTAAGCAATTGTTTAAATATTTGTATAGATATAGATGCTTATAGAGATAAATATTTCTCCCACCTGATATATTATTGGATTATGTTGTTCAAGAGCAAAGTAAATAAAACAGTTCTGCATTCTCAGAATTTCTATTTTAGTCCAGTCAGTATATATGTAGTTTCCACAAGTCAGTAGTAGCTTAGTGTAATGAAGAAACGTTCACTGACAAAATCTGTAGCTTAGAAAAGTATTTACTGATCTTTTTCAATTGAGTGGAATCTTTCAGAAATGGACAAGAAATTAGTTTGAAGTATGCTGCAGTCTGCCAGAACAAGATACGTATCCCTGGCCAGCAGGCTTGCTGTCTGAAATCGATCTCAAAGGTCTCACTTCCTATTCAGGTGGTGGCAAACAAGAGCTCATTACAGAAAGTTTTCATAAAGGAATGCATAAAGGTCAAAGCTACTAACCCTGAAATAGGACTCCTGACTTGAATAGGTCAGAATCCAGGCACTTAAAAACTGAGAGAAAAAACAGACTCAATATCCTGAAAAGAATTCAGAGTACCCTTGGTTTTGGTGGTTCTTGGTGCTTAAGTTGTAGATGGAACATGAAATTTCATTTGCACTTATGCCAAATATGCAATGAAAATGTATCAAGAGCTACAGATATAACTTTTTTCATTTTAGTCATCAGTTTAAACAGTTGCAGCCACTGAATTTGACATAAAGGCCATTCCTGATTTGGGGAAAGGAATCCCTTAGTTCATATTTGGTGCTTCTTTCCATGAAGCCATTGGGAAATCATCCATGGCTTCTGGAGGGGTAAAACAAATTTGAAGGTAGAGATAATACCTTTTATTAGGTAAACTAGGTTAGCTTAAAGGACAGGGGGATGTTTAACTTTTCACAAGCCCTTCTTTGCATCCTAAAAAATGAAAATTCTTAATTATCTACTTTCTACACTTTTTGCGATCACCCTTTTATATCCCCATGGATGAAGTTCATGAAGTTTTAGATCTAAACTAGTAATAGGGTCATCTTTTATCATAATGCATCTCAATATACTGTTGTGAATTTTACTTAGCTCATCCCTCTGAATTTCCACGTGTGATGCTGACCAAGATACTTTTCTTCTACTTCAGGGCTTAAATCTATTCAATTAAGTTATTAAAGCAAACAGTTCATTTTTTGAAAGACAGAAAGAAGAAAGCATATTCTGAAAGTCTCGGTGCATCTGAGTGAAGCTAGCCTCCCTAAATTCCCTTATAAACTATAAAGCATGACGAAAGAAAGACTCATCCAGAAGAAGATTCAGAGTGGTTAAATTATGGTTAATTATCTGTATTGCTTGTCTGTCTCTCCCTAATGACTAAGATGATTAGGTTTAGTATGAATGTTGATCTGCTTGAGGGTTGGAAGGCTCTACAGAGGGATCTGGACAGGCTGGTTCAATGGGCCAAGGCCACTGTATGAGGTTCAACAAGGGCAAGTGCTGGGTCCTGTACCTGGGTCCCAACAACCCTCTGCAACGCTACAGGCTTGGGGATGAGAGGATGGAAAGCTGTCAGGCAGAAAAGGACCTGGGGGTGTTGGTTGACATCTGGCTGAATATGAGCCAGCAGTGTGCCCAGGTGGCCAAGAAGGCCAATGGCATCCTTAGTGTGCCCAGCAGTACTACGTCAGTGATTGTCCCCCTGTACTCGGAACTGGTGAGGCCGCACCTCTAATCCTGTGTTCACTTTTGGGCCTCTCACTACAAGAAAGACACTGAGGTGACAGAGTGTGCCCAGAGAAGGGCAACAGAGCTGGTGGAGGGTCTGGAGCACAAGTCCTGTGAGGAGTGGCTGAGGGAACTGGGATTTAGCCTGGAGAAGAGGAGGCTCAGGAGAGACCTTACCACTCTCAACCATGACCTGAAAGGAGGTTGTAGCGTGGTGAGGGCTGGTCTGTTTTCCCAAGTGACAGGAAATAGAACAAGAGGAAATGGCCTCAAGTTGCACCAGAGAAGGTTTAGTTTGGGTATTAGGAGAAATTACTTCACTGAGAGGGTTGTCAGGCATTGGAATAAGCCACCCGGGGAAGTGTTTGAGTCACCCTTAGGTATTTAAAAGACGTCTGGATGTATCTCTTAAAGACATGGTTTAGTGGTGGACTTGGCAGTGTTTTGGGTTGTACTCAATGATCTTAAAAGTCTTTTCCAACCTAAATGATTCTATGATTCTATTAATAAAGTTACCCTCTGTGAGTTATCCCTTACTCCCACAGAACACTGCTCAGAGCTTTGAATCTTGTTATCTTCCTAAAAAGAACAGTTTCTATATTTCCAACACTGTTTTACCATCCTTGGAAGTTACTATCTAGGCAAGCATATCATAAAAAATACTGCAAGGAGAATGCCAAGCATCTGAGAGAGGGAAAAAGTCTGAAACACCAGTGGTAAAGGCCATATTCCCTACAGCTACCTCATTGTCATTAAGAAACATATTTAATATGCAGCTTCCTGCTATTCACTGCAAATAATTCCAGAAAGGTAATGTCTGCTCTAACTTACATGCTAGTTTCTTTCGGACTTTTATGTTTACATATGTACTCTGTGTGTTTCATCATGTACAATCAAGAAGCAATTACTTAAAGTACTTGAATCAAGAGTAATTTAAAAAGTTATTTGTTTTTCTTGTGAGCTCCCAACAGCATTCTCAATACTTTTTCAATAAGCCAGACTTTGAAATCTATGTTCTGTTTCACTAATACACTTGTTATTTAGTTAAGAACTTTCCCAGACCAATTTGCTTCATTATTTTCTCAGGTCTGTGTTTCCTGGGAAGTATTGTTCTAATTCCCTTAATGTAAGGTTTGCAAGTGTTCAGAATGCCTTCTCTCAACATTGGCTTTCCCAACACTTCTGAATTTCTCTCCTATGTTTCTTATCTCAAGAGAGAGGTCGGATTCTCTACCCAAATTCAGATATCATGTATTCAGTGCTGTAGCTACATGGAACTTTTCTGAAATGTATACAATCTGCTGAAAAAAAAGGCCACTGTGTTCTGAAATTCCCTAACGCATCTAAAGTGTGCACGTGTGCTTTAAAGTATAAATGTTCTTCCACATGACTAATCATATTATTCTTGCCTGTTATTCTGGATTACTTACGTAACCCTCCTCCTTGGGGAGTCACTGTCTTCAGGGAACTTTTACCAAAGAGATTCTTCAGGCAAGATATAAACAGCTTAAAAGCACAAAGCAAGTTATTTATTGTCTAACACACAATACATTGGAGGACTAATGAACTAGGCATTAAATCAACCCCCACCAAATGACTCACTAAGTCTACTGGGCAAGTAGTCAACACTCAGGTAGGGGAGGGCTGGCTTCTGTTGCTCCCTGGAACAGGCTGATCTATGATGATTCTGAGTTGCTGTCTTCTGATTTCCCTGGTTTTTTTCCTTGGGATTTTATACCTTTTCATGTGAGTGTTATCCTTGAATCCTTGAGGTGCCAGTTTCCCTTGTCTCAACAATCTTATGTCTGCAACTTTACCTTTCTCATCTTGCCTTCTTCCAGCCTGTGCACTCTCGCAGCTCCCTCTCACGCCCTAGCAATTTTCTCAGAGGAGAGCTGAGAACGGTTGCACAGCTCAGCTGTGCTGAAAGTAGGCTTTGAATCACAGATAGCTGAACTCCTGGGGGGGGGGGGGGTTACATGTAAGTGGCCTGGTTTACATTTCTTCTCAATTAGTTCATCCTGCACCGCGAGCTTCTATTTTTGTACATCCATCTTTCACATGGATGATTCAGTCTTTGTCTCCTGTAAAATTAATGTTTACCAAATGGTTTCTTAAACTCAGTTACTATACAGATTTTGAGCTTTTGAGTGTTCTTGATACCGCCTGTCACAAATTACATTCCTGATTTACATTAGGATATAATGATGGCTGTTCAGGATCAGATCAAAGATACTAGAGAGACAAAATAGCTACTGATGGACTGCCTTCCATTGCTTTATAACCTTGGAGCCTCCACAGTGTCATCAACAAGTTCTACAATTTAATTTAATTTAATTACATGCTGTGTGAAAAGGTGATTCTTTAAAGGCCGCTACATGATCATTTCACTGCAGCCCACTAGATTTTGTACTGTAGGAATGAAAGAACATGAAAATGGACATACTGAAACAGATCAGAGGCTCTACATAACCCACTGTGCTTTCTAAAAATGGCCTTAACCAGGTGACCAGTGAAGGCCGTGTGGGTAGGACAAGCATATTACAAACTATCTGCATAGCATTCTTCTAGTAATTAATAATTTTCAGCTCAAGCACTTCTGGAATTGGGCAAGTTCGTCCCAGCTGGTCCTTGTCTTTCTTACCTTGAATGATTTATGATAACCATCAAGTTTTGTGATCCTACTGCTAGTCATCTTTCCTATGGATTTTATAAATGTATTGAACAGCAGAGGTCCATTCACAGATCTCTTCAGAAATTCACTAACAATCTTCTTCCACTGTGGAAACTGCATTTTCTACTACAGTTTCCTGGTTTTGCCAGCTATTTATCCATGAAAAGCCTCTTCGTATGGCTTAACGTCATGACGACTATGTTGGGGTTTTTTCTTAAGAGTCTTTTAAGAGCAACTTCATTTTAACTCTTCCTGTTTTATTTATCTGTGTGTCCACTACTAGTACACATTACTGAACTCCTACTAATTTCCTGGAACAGGTTTAGAGGACAGTATTTCCATTAATATTCCATTAACTCTTTTCAAAAATTTTCATCAATTTTGTCACCCTCCAGTTCTCAGAAAACAAGAAGATTTTAAGGGAAAAGTTACACATCATTGGTAGCAATTCAGCAAGTTCATCCTTGAATTCCTTCTCTATTTATCTTATCTGTGCTGTGGTTCATTTTGCACACTTCTGTCATTTCTGCTTTCAGTCATCTCATTTGCAAACTGAAGAGTCTTAGCCATTCCATACTTCCAGAAAACCTTGCTCTGTATCTTTCTAGACCTTCTCTGTACAGCTCCAAAATGCAGAATGCCAGCTATACATGTCTAATTTCAAAGTTGGTATTGGTTTATATGTATGTAGTTTGACCCTATAGCTCTAAGTGATAGCAACCACTGTACTGAACTTAGTTTTCAAAGCTCTCATGAGGCCTTAGCCAACTAAGCACCTGTAGTCTCGGTACAACTTACAGTCTTTGCTTAAAGAACTTAAAAATTCACCACATTCAGATTCCTTGACCAGGTTAGCAGCCTCTCCATCTACTCCAGCAAAACAGATAGCAATTCCACAGCTTGATTGGATAATACACACAATGGATGGATTTTGTACAGTGATCACTTGACAGCTTAGTTTCCTATGCTCTATAGCATGAAAAGATACTTTTTTCTTAGTAGAACTGTCCTTCACATTCTGTTTGACAAATTATTCTGTGACTCTTCTTCTCTTGTTATTACTTGATGTCCCAAGTGTGCCACTCTGCAGAGGCAGTTTTTGAAGAGGAATGAAACATTACATCTCAGTACATAATCTCAGATATTGTGATTACAGATCTACAATTCCTGTTCCTTTTCCTCTCTACCTCACAGCACTGTGATAGATTTCAGACCACTGAAAAGAATTAAGAGTGCTTGAATCCACAGTCCTTTCCAGTCTCCCAGAGACACTACTGACTGATAAAAGATGCCCATAAATCTTCATGTGGTTGTTTTCTAAATGGCTCCAACAATTTTCATAATCAGAAGAGCTTTCAAGACTGTGAGTCTACATTAGCAATAGGCTGTGGGATCTCAAATTATCAGGCATTTTGTTATTAAAAAATATCTTCTATAGTTGTTGAGTTCAGAAAATTCTTTGTATGATTTTTAATTTCTTCACTCTTCCCAAACATTCAGGAGCATATTACTACTCTACTTGATTAAGAAAGTAATTGAAGTTAATTTATGTGAACCAATACCTTTAAAACAGCTACATATATGAACATGTACACACACACGTGTGTATGTATGTGTTTGTTTATAAATGTATATAATTGAAAGTGAATTCTCCAGCAAGCTAAATGATGGACTATCACACTTCAAATATAAATGCCATATCTGCAGAGACAACCATGTTGATGTACTGGAACAAAACCATAAGTCCCCTGTTTCAAAGCAGCATAAAATGCTTCAGAATCAATCTGGCATCCTGCAAAAACAAATATGCATGTTTTACTGAGGATATGTAGCCTTTGAAAGTTTTATGGGAATCTTTACAGCTCTCTGGCAGGCAGACTGAACTTTAGGTCTTCTCACTCCATTAGTAAAGTAGTAGTCTATGTAAAGGATGCATTAAGAGATTTAAGAAAATATTTTCCACTACACTGGTGGTGGTTTTTATGTTAAATAACTACAGTTCTGAAATGGTTAATGTACAGCCTTGATTGGTTTAAGGAAATATGAAGGAAACTTTCAATATATTCGAATTCTGCGGCTCATCTCTTTGCAAAACTATCCTAATTAACATAAATAATAGAGACAAGTATGAAGCTTTTTTTTGACAAGATAGTTGCTTACATATTTCAAATCAAATAATCCAAAGATGGGTCTGAAACTGAATAGCTTTCATCATGATGTATTATTTCTTCATGAGGTAAGATATGTATACATATTTACTCATTTGATCCTACATTAGTAGAACAATGCTGCAAATGAGATTACATGAATGTGTTAGCTGCTACAATTGTAAATACTAAGGACAACTCTCTCAATGACTCTACTTCCCTTTGAAATGGGATCAGCAGGTTCAGTGCATGTACAAAAGAAGTTATGAGATATTATACAAATAGCAAATTTTTTCCATACACAACAGTTGTGTAGATTTTGTTCATCCAGGACACCCACAGAGGTCTGAAAAGGGTTTAAATAACACACATCTTTGTTTCTTTTGCAAGATGAAATAGCTACCAATTGCAATCATACAATAAATGTGCTCCGTTGGATCCTGCATTTGAAAATGGTAATTTCTGCAGTCAGATTCCTTCTGCTTCGAATAATGGTAGCATCTCCATCAGTCATTTAGTTCCTAAATGGTTGTGGATGTTGGTGATCATTTAGAACCTGTTATGTTGTGGTATTGCACTGGTTGTTTCTAGAAATCTCATTGGAAGTTCTTTATCTTCAACAAATCCATGTGCCAGTATTGTAACTTCATAACATGTTTAACTCTTAGTTACGGCTTTTGCATGCAACATTTTGCATAGGTCGTGATCTCGTAGCCTTTGAGTGCTTTGATGTGCAAACTTCCATCTGTTCCTCACGATAATGCAAAATACTTTTAAAATGCATCATCCTCTTTCCTCTCTACTGCTGCTTGCAAAAGATCAGGAGATGACATAAACCATGGCAATTTCTGGAAACCATCTACTGTTTACCACTTCCTACTCCCACCCTGGATCATAGCAGTGCTCAGACTCAGGAGAAGTGGGAGGAAAAACACTTCTTTTAGTTCAAATACAGTTCTTTATTCAGTTTACAATACAACAAGGTAAAGAAATAAAGAGAAAGAATTTGCACTGTGGACATTTTCAAGGCATTTATTTTTTGTTAGGATAACGGTTCTTTTTTAATCCATCTGGTGTCATTTTGCACTAGAGATTATTTAAATAGAAGAGCTTATGTAAGTATTTTGAAATAATTTCCCTAATTCTATATTTATATTTCTTATATTATAGCAGTAATTAAAAAAAGTTTTCTGATTAAAAAGTGATAGCAAAATAACCATGTGTGATCAGTAAATCTAGCCATTGAAATTTGCAGATTTCTTTCAATGCTTCCCATTTCCTGCATTTCTTTTTAAATGTAAAGATTTTAGTCATATCAAAATGATATAATTTTTAACAATCACTTTTACCTCTTTTCGGAGCTAAATCTTTGTTCTTATATTAGAATTCTTAAAACCAGACCTTTTTTTCCCCTCTCTCTTTTTTTGTCTTTCCTTTCCTTCTGCCCCACGCTCTCTTCAAAACAAATTATAATCAGGTAGTGATTGGCAGCAATTTTTAGCACTAATAATCAAAGCTGTGCAATTTTAGCACCTATTGTGTTCCACCTGCAGGATCATTTTCTTGTCCTGTAACACACTAGGTAGCACAAATGATTGATTTATAATGCAAGGTAATTTTTTTATTAAAGCAACCTACTCTGCCTAGTGCCAAAGAGGGTATTGTCTCTGAAGTATCCTAACAAAATCTCCCTCCATTCAGGGAGCAAATAAATTGCTTTATCATCTGATTTTCTGTCTAAAATCTTAGTGTCCTATAAGAAGGTTCATATTTCAAGTTTCAGAATGTGACCTCCTTTCCACAGAGTACAGCAGAAGCAGTCCAACCCAAGACTTCTTATTCTCTTTAAAAAAGCCAAGAAAATAACCTCTCTTCCCAGACCATAAATTCTCCACAAAAACATAAAATAAATAGTCACTAAATATTTTGTTGTCCTAGGCAACAACTTGTTCTGCCTTCTGTAGCTTAGAAGAGCCCTGGATAAAGAGTTATATTTTACCAGCTTAACTTTTTCAGTGTTGGTGAGCCTGCAAGAAAATTTGATTTCTATTTTTAAATAATGTCCTTTTTCAGATCCTTTAATGTGATATTAATTTAGAAATTTTAGATACATCCTATTTTGAATTTGGCCTCCTAAACATGCAAGGAAAGCTTCCTTCATTACGATAATAACTCTAGATTGTAGTAAAAGTAGCTCCTCTAAAGTAATTTCATTATGAGTATTTAGATTGTATTTTCTAGGCAAAATTTCTGCTAGTTTTGCTGAAATAAATTAATTGTTTCATATATTTGTATTTGTTGTCCCCAAACCCTATCTCTCATTGTTCCATCTTATGGCATTTTAAAGCATATTATGTTGACTGAAGGTCAATGTAAAATACTTGAAGTTCATGGTAGATAAAAGGAAACAAATAGACACAGTGATGATAATATTGTAAAGCAATCCTTCTGCCTTTACTTTGAAGAAAATCTGTAGTGATAAAAATCATAAAGTATCCCCTGTTTGCAAAGAAATAAAGCTGCAGAATTTATAACATATTTTCAAGTACTGCATTACTGTTTTGATGCTTTTAAAAAAATTCCGTGTTTTTAAACAAACTCTCCCATTCAGCAGTGTGAGAAAGGAGAAATCATTCCTCTTTAAAAGGTTTTAAAATCTTTTTTTATTATTATTTTTCTTTGGAAAAAAAGGCTTTATAGGATATTGTGAGGAGTTGATATTTCCAATAAAAATTCCCAAGAGTGTTTCAGATCTTGACTAGCATCATTTGTCTTATGTTCACGTTTAAACAGTTAAAGGCAAAGAGGACTGAATGGCAGTCATTTCAGCTGTAAGGATGTTGAAGATCAGAACCATTTTAGAAACATTTTTCCTGTACAGAAGATTTTGTTAACATTCTCAGGTGTAAGAGCAAATGCAGTGCTGTGTCATATAGGCCTAGCAGAGTGATTAATGTGCCAGAAATAGGACAGCAGCATTATCCTGGGTCCTCTGCCTGATTCTCCCTTTTCACATTTTTCAGAGCGAGCTTGGATATCCCTGCTATCCACTGCATTTATATCATAGAGACACAGTCCCGGATTTCAAAAAAGAGTGAAAAGTATTATACTGAGATTATTAATAGAAGTAAGGTCACAATTTTTCAACACAAAAAAAGATGAGTAAGAATTCACCTGGCTATAAAAGGCTCTATTGCAGCCTGCAGCTAACAGGGCTTGAGTCCTTAAAGTCATCTTCCAGGATTTTGTCCTTCATTGTTTTTAACTTTCAAACCAATAAGGTTTCCGTCTCTCTCCATAAAGGACAATTCAAAATTCTAATCACTGGTGGTGCCATGAAACCTTTCATATTCACTCTGTATTACTTCAAAATTGCATGTCATTATCTCCAGTTATCAATTTTCTACAGGTGTAAATAACACATTGGCAGCCCCAATATTTACACCCTTGAAATAGTTATTGGCAAGTATTTGTGATCCCTTTCATAATGATCAAGTCATTGCAAGATTATGTACATTTAACTCCTAATTTATATTCCTACATCAGTTTGTACTTTTTCTTATTCATTGCTTATTTTAAAGAATATTCTTCATATCATGTAGAGATCTTAAAAGTGCAGTATTCATCCAATAGTAGTGTGCTGTGTGGTTTTTAATTCACTGCTGTAATTTGAAAAAGAATTCGAGAAAATGTCGTTATACATGTTTCTATGTGCAATGGTATTCAGATGATGAATTACAATGTAGCCGTTGAAAATCTGTTACTCTGTTAATAGAAAATGAGACATCTTTCTAGTTTTATGGGGTTCAAGCCAGAAAGTCAATTTCAAAATCTCTTAAAATGTTTTATCTCTGTTTTTTCATCAATGAATTAAGCACCTGATTCAGATGCAGTAATGACAGAAGCTACTGGAAAAAATATAGTTAGATCTTACTTATACTTTTGTTCAGGTCTTGAAAGCTGGATCAGAACCTGTCGGAGCCAGATTCAGGTTACATGAACACACCCATCAGGAAAGGGCATACATCAGTTCTCCAAATAGCAATTTTTATCATTCTGAAGGAGTCAGCCCAAGATCCCAGCCATCCTGATTTTCCCATGGTCTAGAATCCATGCTACCATTTAAAACAAAATCAATAATAATCATATTGGGTAGTTACAGGTGAGCTGCTAATGACTGTCAGTCTGTATCATCAAATGGGTTTTCTCATCATCCCCTCTTCCACATGCATGATCTACTTGAAGATGGAAAACACAGTCATAATGTCTTGCTTTAAAATACTTACCCCTCCAGTAAGCCATGAAGAAATGCATATGTACTCATCTGCACACATAAAGCAAAAGAACAAGAATTATGCAGAGCTGAGTATTTAAAACATTTTTGTTCCCACATGCAATATGGTTCTACCATGTTTTCAGTGAATGTAACCAAAAACAAGGTAGTATGTTCTTCCTGTCTTATGAGTTAAATTTTTGTAAGATTTAGATAAGGAATAGATAAACATCGAAGCCATAGCCAAGGAGGATGGATGACAAAACACCAGACTAGTTCATAAATTTACATTATTAAAGAGTAGCGATAGATCTACACTGCTTCTTTTGTTGAAGCTGAGCAGCAATTTGTAAGCAGAAATAATTCTTCTTACCTGCTTTTAATAGCAAAGTACACAGCAGCACTTGTACATGACATCCACAAAAAAGTTCATTATCTTGGGTTATCTGCTCTGATCTGTGAACATTTTTTTTGTTAATTTGTGGCTCCCTGGGAAGCAGAAGCATAAAGATGTGACTCAATGCGAGATTAAAAAAATATGACAGAAGTTTAATACGCCGCTAAGCATATGGAGTGGCTGGCTTTGGAAATTCACTAGAACTGAAGCGTGGGAAAAAGGAAACTGAGAACTGAGGAGAGTTAATAGTAAATGAGGGAGTTATATGCAAGGATGAGATGCCAAGAGTGGGAAACAACTGCTATTAGATGCTAATGGGCTCAGCAAGAAAGACTAGAAATATGTAATGAAGTAACATACAGAGTACATAAGTATCATATAAAACATAAAAAGATTAAGTTAATGACCTTCCTTTATGTCTATCCAAAATGTAAACAAATGACTACACAGCTAAATAGAGTGAGTTTCAAATATTCAAAATTATTCTCACAATTAGGCTTTCTCTGTTTTCTTTTGGTCTTCAAACTAGCTTGCTGGCTCTTTGCGACAGGGAATCATATTCATGGATTAATAGAGAGCTCCTAGAATCCTCTCTTAAAATATGATCTAAAATTATATTCTCTCTTGCTATTTTTACTACTATTATTAATAAACAATTACAGGATATCAAAATGATTATTTACAGAAAATGTGAAAGATGATCACGTCTCATATATAAGAAATTAAACATTGGATAGTGTTTCAGGTAAGAAGATTTGTGTCAATACCTTGATGTGAGAAAGAATTTTAAAAAGATTCTTTGAAGATGTTTCATTTAAACTAAGGTTCTGGACAAAATATTTTCCTGGGGATTTTGGTATAATGTACTTCAGCTTTTTACCATAAGATTTCTAATGGTCTCTGGAATTCAGATAAGGGAAAGAAGCAAACTGGTTGCTATCATCTCTGCATTTCCCCAGGGATTTAACACAGATTATTCCAATGTGTCAAGGATAAAAAACCCCTCACTGTTTTGCAGGAGGTGCTGTTAAGCAAAATGGCTGAGAATTTAGCTTTATTGCTGACAATTTGTTGTATTTCCATAAGCAACTGCATTTTACCATTCCATTTGGTTTTCTCCTCATAAGTTGTTTTGTTTTGGTTTTTCTGTGCAAGTGTGCAATGAGCTACTGTATTTTTCTTCTGAGAAGCAAAGAAGATATTGCTTATAATTCAGTACAGACCCATTAATAGAGCAGTGAAAAATCTTATTTGGTCCTGAAACTCACTTACTTGGTTTGACTGTGCATGCAGCAATTATCAAGACAGTAAATATGTTTAGAGGGTCTGTAATATATATCTTCCAACGGGAAAATGTCAAGGTAAGTTTAAATTAATAAGAGAGTCAGAAATGTGTTTACTGATACTGCAGAAATCTGTCATCAGAATCACAACAGACATAATTCTGAATATCTGCAGTCTTGTACTCAGATTCAATCTTTGTCACGTCCTACTATCTTGAAAGTCGCAAAATTATTATTAAAAAAAACCCAACCTTTCCCAATTATCTGTGAAAGTGATTGTAGGATGATGTGGTAAAGGATATATCTCTGTCATTTTACTGATTTGTGAGAGAGATGAGTATTACTGATAATACGGTCAGTTTTTACATGCAACTAGTAAAATAATAACAATAATAATGTAGCATGCTTTATTTATTTCAGAAGCTGGCTAACACTTGTCTTTGAAAAACACCATGTGGAATCAATTCTTTTTAATATTCATTTTGTTTTCTGCTTCATCCTTTTTATCCCAAAGGCAGTTTCTGTGAAAATGTTTCAGAGCTCTGTTTGCTCTCACTGTGAGTTTCCCACCTGAGTTCCTAACCCTGTTTAACTGAGATGCTCCAAGTAAGTTGTAGTGATGTATAAAGAACAAATACGAGTAGAACAACGTAGATTCCGGGACATATCCAGACGTTTTGTATCTTCAGCATTTTCACCAAAGTCTTGCAAGCAGCTGAAAACTTGGCTTGGGTACATACGGGATTGTGTGTGTGTGTGCGTGTGAATGCGTAAAGTTCTGGAGATCTTCTGATTCTTGTCATAAAATTTATCAATATTTTAGTAACTCAGCATGTTTATTCAGTGCATTGTTTGCCATGAGGCTCCTGAGAACATTTAAAATGTATGAACTGAAGTGACTGTTGCAGTAAGGTGCAGTGAGGTGTATAGGTGTTAAGTAAAGCTGTATACATAGCAACATAAAGAAGTATTACACAGTCATTGAATAGCATAATATAATTTAATATATACTTATCCCATCTGCTTCGTGTGTTACATTTAACTAGCTGATGTCCTCCCCTCCTTGGCGTTTACTTTTTAAGACTTTCTTTGCCAGCCTTCGCATGGTGTTACAGCACGAGTAATAAAAAGCAAGACCAAGGACATTCTCACAGTGTTTTGGCCCAGTCAGTCTCTCTTCTCACAGATAAACAGAAGCAACCTCAGTTACATTATTCAGTATTTTAGAATGCATCATCTAACCAGATGTTCCCAAACTGCTTCACATTTCCAAAAAGTGTTTTAAGGCACATTTTTACTAAATTATGCAAAAAAAGGGCAATGCACATCTCTTTCATCTGTGCATTATATTAATTAGTCCTTTTACATATTCCAGTCATTAAGTGGGTGGAAGTGTAGCAAGACATTGCATTGTTGGAAAAGCTTATGCTTTTCATATACATGTGTTAATTTTTTAAGTTCCTTGCAACGATTTTTGTTACAGTACTCTATCGTGGATATACTGGAAACTTTCCAGATTATTTTATTTCTGCTAAAGCAAAGGAACAAATTGGCTTAAGAAACTATTTTTCATAACAGTATCAGAGTTTTGAAAAGAAAGTTCAGCAGCTTTCCAGTATCTGAAGGGGGCCTACAAGGGTACTGGGAGAGGACTTTTTACAAGAGCCGGTAGTGATAGGACAAGGGGTAATGGGTATAAATTGAAATCAGGGAGGTTTAGATTAGATGTCAGGAAGAAATTCTTCACAGAGAGGGTGGTGAGGCACTGGAACAGGTTGCCCAGAGATGTTGTGGATGCCCCATCCCTGGATGTCTTCAAGGCCAGGCTGGATGAGGCTTTGAGCAACCTGGTCTAGTGGAAGGTGTCCCTGCCCATGGCAGGGGGGTTGGAACTAGTTGATCTTTAAGGTCCCTTCCAACCCTAACCATTCTATGATTCTATGATTCTATGATTCTTAAATTTATTTTTTAAAATTTTAAGATTTTATAATGTGCAAAATTTTAAAGGTTTTATTAAATTAAAATGTGTGCAAAAGTATCATCTCAAAAATATATTTCATGTAGCTAAATTATCACTTGACATTTCAGACAGTTGGAAGAAAGTCATTAGTGTTTTCTTTGAACTGTATTGGACATGCTAGATCAGATTCTACTTTAGCAAAAGAGAGACATATGAAGGGATAAAATTTCAGTTGCTGGCTATATCAGTGAAACTCATATTTACAATCCAGACACAGTCATAGGAGATACACGTCTAGATTCTTGCCATAATCATTGAAGATATGCAGTCATTTCTGTGATATGATTCATGCCGTCCTAAAGCAAATGCTCAAATTACGTGAGATGAGTCATGCCTTAAAGGTGGCTATTTCTCTCTGCTAACTTAAAGGGACCTTTATATGAGTATTGAGGTCTCTACTGTGGATATTTTACATTCCACAAGGTGAATATCACCCTAAATTGAATGTGCCTTCATACATGAAAAAATAATATAATATAAAAATAATAGAAATTATTGACTAAAAATGTGATATCCAGCAAAAATAATATGCTATAGCTGAGGGGCGGGGAAGGAAAGAAGGAAAAAAAAAAAAAAAAAAGAAAAGTTCCAGTATCGTAACTCCTGAGATGTATACTGTTTGCCCTATAAACCTGTTTGTCATTTGTGGAAACATACTGAGAAGTCTTGTTATGTTCAGAGACTTAGTGTAGCACACCATCATATACCAACACATTTTATCATTAACAACTGCTGGATGACCTAGACTGCTAAACCCTGCCTACTCCTTAGGAAAGTCATACATCATACACCTGGGGTTGTTTCAGTCCTGCAGCTATATGCCTCATTTACTTCTATGGCAGTTGTATCACAAAACAGAACAACTTTTGCCATATCTTTTTAAACCCAGACTGTTAGTTATGTATCCGAAGACTGGCCAAAGTAAATAGTACTTCATCAGTAGTCTCTTTTCTCTGACATGCCATTTTTGTGAAAAAGTGTAGAATAATCCCATATAAACCATATTTTCAGCTTCTCTTTTTAAATTTCCCGTGTCCTGTGCAGGACCTGTGTTTCTTATTCAGGCAATATAAGTCCCATTCAAGTAGCACAAATCCTGATTTTCTAAGGGCTGTGCTCTTTATAGCTGTACCTACAGTTTTGAACCGATGTGCAATTCCTAAGGATAAGCTTTATATAAGATGATACTTTGAAAACGTCATTGCAAGATAATAAAAACTAATTCTGTGTTTGGCAGTTAAACCCAGAACTTGCTGAAAGTACAGCTCTGTATGCCTCCCAGGTTCAACTAATATATCTGCTGTGTATTTGAGACCCAGAAAACGTTTAGAAACATTTTACTAGTGGTGTCTTAGAAAATGTGTACGTACATGACAAGGAATGAAATTAGATTATACTTTTCCACTCACTGAAAACAGAGGAGCCATATATGCAGAATCAGCAACCTGGAATCGCCTGGGTTCTTGAGACTAGTTTAGAATGCAAAAAAGTTTGAATATGTTGTTACGCTTATAAAAAGATATGTTATCAAAACTTACTTTAAATTGCCCTTGATATTTCTGTGCATCATTTTCATACAGTTTTGCACACATCACCAGAAAGATACTAAGATGTGCTTCTGAGAACTGAGAGGAGAAACAATAAGATTATTAGATAGCTGACAAAGCCAATTTAGAAGATATCAGTAAAATACTATTACAAATACTGCTATGGAGTACAGAAGGGACATGACAGAACTTTATAGGTTTGAAGTGTAAATTCAGAAAGGTGTCAGTGATGTATTCAATTTTTGTAAAAATAAGATTGCATTAAAAGACACTTTTTAATTAATTAAAGGAAAAATTGTTCATTACATGAAAAATTTAAAAACTGACTCTCAGAATGGGAAGTGTGAACATCATCCTTTGTCACATTTAAAGTAGGTGAAAACCAGCGTGCAATAGAGTGATAGCTCTGCATGACAGGAAGACGGGTTGGAACTTCGTAGAAGGCTCCCCAACCCTAACTTCCGTGATTCAGTGGTGATACCATTCTCCCTTTCCCATAAAGCAGCATATATTGCTATATTGCTTACAAGATGGCTTTTTAGAATAATTGTAATAATTGAAAATTCCACTAGGTGGTTCTGGTGCTCTTCTAACAAGGATCGAGAAAGTTGGTGCACAGGGATTCTATGTCCTTTTCTCTGCTGTATTGTTTTCCTACCTGTTCTGAGTATGTCAAAATCCAAACATTTCGTTTTCTTCTACATAGTAGTATTAATAATATATTTATTGATTAAGGATAAAATACCCTTGGTCGAAGACAACCAAGGTATGAGACTTTAATATTGTGACATTCCATTGGTAGGTAGGTAGTATTTATCAATTAAACTTCTATAGATATGTTTTACTTTAGCCTTTGAAACCACCTTCTTGAACTTGTAAACTTGAACTTTAATTTCAATGTATTTTTAGTTAGTTTTTTTAATGTGAGCTATCATCAATCTAGTAGAAGTTTACATTTGTATGTTTATTGCATGTGAAACATCGCTATCATCTAAGGTGATATGTGGCAACAAACCAAGAACAACTCTGGAACCATGGGAACTTTCTTTTTGTATGGGCCATTGTTCAAGACAGAATACTGATTTAAACACATCTCTGCTCTAGAACACTGCTATGGCCAAGTGCAGCCACTCTTGTATTTTTGTTAAAATCAGTTTATATTTATCACCTTTTCCCTTTGCAGTTCCTCTATTTCACAAATACCAACTATTTTTTATCTCAGATGGACTGAGAAATGCAACTTGAGATAAGCAGTTTGCCTATTCTCAGCTTGTATTCCTCTTTAAAGGCTGCTGTTGCTATTTTAGACCTGAAGAAAAGGCCTTTGTGCCCAAGTGCCTGTAACTCCCAAATGTGTCAATCTGGTCAAGTAATCGGTGTTTTTCATTACTGCAACTCTTGCCCTGTTGACGAGGTTTAGAGTGTGTTGGTGGTTCTACAAAAGGGTTGTTATTCTTAAAAAAAAAAAAAATCTGTCTTTTTTGTAATTTCTGTTGTTACACAGTTGGTTATTTTTGCTACCATGGCACATGTTATTAATGCTAGGTAACTACTCCAAATATTTCCACAAACAGTCTACAGAATTCTGTTTGCTTCAGCTATGTTTGCATTTTCCTAAATTCACTAATGAATGAGTTTCATAGGAGTGTTCGTGGGAGAAATTTACAGAATATTATGGAGAATATTACAGAAAATAATAAGAACAGATATGATAAATTCCAAGTCTTCACATTGGAAAACTGATTCTGATAATTAATATTTTTAAACCTACTTCAGTATTTGTGCTCTTACGTTTTTCTGTGGTGGAGGTGTAGGCGCATATGTAGCAAATATAAGCCTGTAGGCAATAGCCCTGCTGATCCATTAGAAATCATGGACAGACCCAGACTGCTGCACAATAGAACACAGACTCCCATCAGGCCAGAAATGAGAGCTCATATTATGTACTAGAGACAATGACCATTTATCTGTCATTAGTTTTCCAATTTAAATATTGACTACTTACAAAAATAAGCCTTTTTAAAAGCCCCTGGATCAAATTTCACAAAATGTAGGCAGAAAAAGGAATGCACATTTCATACGTACTTCCATTTTTGATGCTCTTTCTAGTTTTTGAACCTACCTTTTGAAAGAGATTATCCATTTTACAAAGAGTTTGTATGACACAATCAATGCTAATTTGTGCTTGGTCCATGCTTTTCCAAGCTCATGTTTGTGCTGGTTTGTATCTAGGGTATAACAGCACTTCTGTAATCAACATGATCATCATCTCCAGAACTTGTGGATGCTTTCTACGGGGGATGTTTTTATTTCTTTAACCTTCTGTTAAGAGAGCTTGTAAAATCAGGCTCTGTGGTGGCTATTAAATGTAAAATTGCAGAACATCTACTCATCAGCTATATTCATCTGATGCCATGCTGCGCAACCTGTGCAGAGGATTTTAACTGGATTGGTACTCCACCAGAATAACCTTCTTACTTCTTTTCATGTTAGGTGTAGAATGGATATCTATTTCAGTCATTCAACAAGACTAGAACTAGAGGTATATCCTTGTACACAAGGATCTCAAAAGATTGCAAAAAAAATCCATTGCAATCATTGCAAACATTTCATGGGGTTTTATTGCAAAAAATATCTAAAAAAAATACATCAAAAAAAAGAAACTAATCTGAAAAGTCTTATAACATGCTTTAAATGCTCTGACTTGGCTGGCAGTCATAGGAAGCTCCATCTTTCTGTACAAAAAGAGAAGGCACCTTAGAAAACTGCTTATCAGAAAAAGCAGTACACTTTTCCTAAAACTCATTCTTTCGTTCTGCCATAGTCAACCATCCATATGGGAAGTATTGTAAAGCTGTGATATAAATGCTTTCTAAGCTCTAGAAAGCTCACCTAAAAATGCCATGTAAATAGAAGATGAGGCATGTTGGATTGTGTTGAAATAGCCTTGTGACCTCTGTTATTCTAGAAAGGCATAACTAGATATTACAACACAGAAATTAGTATATGGAGATAAATTAATTCTCTTCGTAGCTAAGCATTTAGTGTAATGTAATTAAGTACTCGGTAGCCAGTTCTGGATGCAGGAATG
>NW_010257210.1:174689-195872 GCF_000690775.1 Eurypyga helias
TGCAACACTTATTTCTGCCAGTTTGTTGTTGAAGTTGGAACAGACATGCCTTTGAAATACAAAAAACCCCACTTACTGTTTATGATTAAACCCCAGAATCTCATGGGTTAACAACGAGTGGAAGTTTAATTTTTGAATATTTTGACTACTGTTGCTTGACATACCCAGGGGCATTTGTGGGTGTGAAGAACTAGCAAGGACCATTCTCTTTTTTTTTTTTTCCCCTAAGCAGCACAATAGGTGAAGCAACACTACCATGCTTCAGTTTTGACCACAAGCCCTGCTTTAAACAAAGGAATAGTACATACTTCTAGAATACCATTATTCATGGTCTACAAAATCTATGTGTTATGTGAAAACAAAATCATTTTCTGCCAACATCTGGACATTTCAAGCTTGTCTTAGTCCTTGAAATAAGGAACACAGGGGTGAGTTGTGTTGGCATGAACCACTTTTTCATATGGTTCATAACTGGTATTACCAGAATTGACCTCAAACTCAGAAGCCTGAAAGTATATTTCTTTTCTCTTTATATTTCTAAATAATACTATATCTTAAATGGTGTTTCTCATTGTGCACTTTATTACTAGAGTAACGTCTTATGGTATTTCTCAGGAGAACACCTAAAACAGCACAGATCAGCCTGGCAGATTTTAAATTGTCTTAATGGTTCTTAATACACCGAGACACCTTAGCATATCACTAGAGCCAGAAAACTTTGAAGAATGGTGTTGATTAGAATTCCGGTTTCACACATGTTTTGCAAAGCCGTTATTGCATGCATTTCCATCAGGCCCACCCAGGATATTACCTCTTAAATTCCATGTAAGCTTCTGTTATTCCTGATGGATTTGTACTAGCTGAAATAATAAGCAAGAAGCAACTGACGTAGCCTCTCTGGCTTATGGTACATTGCCAAATTAGTTGTGGCTTTCGGATAATGAGCTCCCCAGCTATGTCTATATTAGTAAATTAAGCAGTGTTCAGAAAGTGTCTCCAGGCACTAGAGAACATATTCAGGAGGACCCAGGTACCCTCTTGGCATATACAAACTACTATTCTCCCCAGCAATTCCCAGACACAGATCTGGAGCTGGGATGTTTTAGAGGCCATTCCCAACAGCCATGCTGTCCCTCGGCTTTGCAGAGTCAGAATTCACTAACATAGGTGCAGGCCATTTCATACAATTTTTTCTGAATGCCCAGGAATGTCCTTGAACATTTTTAATTTATTGCTATGGCTGTGGATCCACACTTCAGGTGCAGATATCTGAACCCTCATACTGTTATGAACTTAGATGGACACTGTCAACCTAAAAATCATGCTTTTCAACTATGTTTTTTTAGAATATTGTTCTTTTTTTAGTTTATTTGACTGTGATTTTTGGTTTTAACTAACTGCTTTTTTAAGAGTTTGGTAAAGGTTCTTAGACCAACATAGAGAAGCCATGAACTTGCTAATATAAAGTAGGTATTTAAAAACAATTAGGTACCAGTAATTTATTAGGAAAGGTAAACAATTATACCTAACAATGAAAGTTCTTTTTTGCTTCTTCCGGTACTTTTCTGCTCATTGCATTGTATCCTAGTATTTCAGAAAAGGCAGGAGCACTTGTGCCCTCAGCAAGACTTTTACCCTGGTGTCACAAGGTATATACATGCATTAAACCGTCCTAAAAATCTCCCATGCTATCTGCAATGACAAACATGTATATTTACCTCCCCAGTCCTTTTTGTCTCAGTTATAACAAAACTCATCTTGATTACTGTCTTGCTATAACAACACTTTATATGAAATTCTAACGAATTGCATCTCAACGGGGAGTTTTAATTAGTGCCAAAGTATTCCATTTCTGTCTTTCTCACAATAATGTCATACAACCAGCAGATGAAAGGTTTAAATTTTAATGTGTACTCCAGCATTCCACTTTGATTTGTGTTGTAAATACTGTTTGGCAGCCTGCTCTTATTACTGTGTTTTACTTTATTACTATACATAACTTTAAAAACAATTACTTTAAAAGTTGATACAAAATATGGCCAAGAATCTTCTAGGTATTTCCTGCAGTACATCCTCCACCATCATCTTGTTTCTTTCCCACATTTTTGCTGTTTTTCAGGAAATTCACATTCTACAATACCCAAGTTTTTGGATTGCTTTCTAACTTTGACATCAACCAAAAATTAAAACCTGCTGCTATTTCAGTTGCTCACCCTGTAAACATTACTACATTAATATTGTAAACTCCTCAGGGCAGGGATCACCTTATTGTCTGCACAGTACTTAGCACAGTGATTTTCTGAGTCATGATCAGTGTTTCTAGTAGAAGAAAACTTAGTGATATTCCCTCCAGTACCTGAAGGGGCCTACAAGGAAGCTGGGGGGGGGACCTTTTTACAAAGGCCTGTAGTGACAGGACAAGGGGTAACGGGGTTAAATTGAAAGTGGGGAGGTTTAGATTGGATATCAGGGAGAAGTTCTTCATGGAGAGGGTGGTGAAGCACTGGAACAGCTTGCCCAGAGAAGCTGTGGATGCCCCATCCCTGGGAGTGTTCAAGGCCAGGCTGGATGAGGCTTTGAGCAACCTGGTCTAGTGGAAGGTGTCCCTGCCCATGGCAGGGGGGGTGGAACTAGATGGTCTTTAAGGTCCCTTCCAACCCAAACGATTCTATCATTCTGTATTTTATTATGGGGGGATTTTGATTTTATTTCCAGTTGATACAGTGAAAATCAAGCAAACAGGACTCTCCCTGCTGTCCTGCATCAACAGGGTAGCTCTGATCATCTGTGCTGCAGTGCAGAGGTGTGTCTTTAGAGGTCTAATACATCTTGGCTTACCCGGTGGAAGCTGGTTTATTCTTTACAGCTGAATTGTTCAATTCCATGTTGTATCCATGGGGATATCTGTTGAAATCTGTGCTATCACAGATACGGTGGTGTTAGTAGCTGCGCTACCCAAGTATGTCAGCATAGGCTGAGGTCACACATCTGGGTAGCTGTTATGTTGCTGCTTACGTACATCTCAGCCCATGACTCGCTTCGTGAGGAATCCTTTGCCCGTCTCATGGTACGGCAGGAATGGTGCAGGGGGAGCCTGACATCGCGTTGACTGTGCTGCAGCACTCAGCAGTCAGACATGCCTCACAGATGGGACGGTGTGGGTGCTGACAACACCCTCCATTGTCGTTGCAGCATCTTTGCCGACTACTGGCAGTGCCTGAGCCAGAAATGACTCAACTTTTCTACAAGACACCAATGGAAGTCTTGAGCACTGTTATTTAAAATCGTAGTATCTCCAAGCTGAACTACACTGACGTGTAACGCGTGCCGCAAAGAGGCATTGTCTGTTTCATGGAGTCACATTGCAGAAGATTTAAAGCAATGTTTTACCATTGGTGATGAAAAGGAAAGAAGGGATTTTGAAAATAGATGGAGGAACAAGACTTAACCAGAGTCCAGAAGTGTCAGGGTCCCACATGGCCTGGGACTTGCTGAGGCCAAGCTGGTGTGGGCTTCCCAGGGCAGCAGGGCAGGGCCTGGAAGCCCAGGCTCATCCCATCACCCCACCCTGGAGCAGGATAGATGGAGGGGACCCAGGCAACCCCAGATCTGGGCATCAAGCACCTTCCTAGGGAAGGCAAGGCTGGGCCAGGATGTTGACCCACAGGTGGGTGTCAGGATCAGGCATGGTGGAATGACTGGCATCACACATGGCCCTGGGATGGTTGTGCAGGCCCTTCCGTAGCTCTGTCTGGGGGCGTCCATGAGCCCATGGATGCCAGGGGGAATGTGCTTTGGGCCATTACCAAGAGTGTAGAAATAGCTGAATGCCTCATGACAATGGCATGGTTCATGATGGTTCCTTTTCTTGCTACAGTTAAAGTTCTCCAGAATGTAATAACCTTGCTGCTTACATAGTTTACATTATATATCAATAATTTTCTGTATATCATTTTGTTTTGGTGATTCCAGGCTGTTTAGTTTTCTACAGGTTCATAGATTTGCATGCAGTGATCTTTTTGCTTACATCCTTTCTGACAAAATCTGGGTGTGATAGAGATCACTTCACTGAGGATCACTGGTACACAAATGTAGCAGGCTACAATTTTCTACTGAGACTCTCTTCAGGATATGACTAATGATACCAGAACATTTTAAGTATTTCTACTTACGAGTCATTTCTTGCTTTCGGATTTTACTTCTTTCTGGCTTTTACTTGTTTCACTTGCTGTCTGGAGTTAAACCACGACACTTGTCTTTTCTTTGCGTGTGACAGTCCAGCTCTTTTAATTGAAATGTATATGAAGAATGGTGATTTCATTCTTGTATGTTTTGTCTATATTTCTGTAAATTAATTTCAAACTTAGTCATATGTTGCTAGATATTCAGTTGATCAGACCATGATTGATGGTAGAAAGCTGACACTTTCCACAAAATATCACATCTTTACCATTTAGTTCTGTTTCAGTTTCAATAATGAGAAAAAAAGCTATGTTAGATTAATTTTTTTGTTTATTACTAACAAAGCAAGATATTTGTTTCTCATTGCAATATCTAAGCTCATGAAAATGTAGAAAAAAGATTTTGTCATTTTACTCTTTGATAGAAGTGTATTAGTTTATTACCTGTGCTACTTTGTAGGCATTCTCCAAGGTTAGTGGAGGGAAATAGGTATCTCCCATGACTAATTATCCTATACTAATTTATCCTTGTGGTGGTGTTTTTGACCTACACTGGTCAAAGGCTACAATATGATGAGGAATAAAAATTACACTAAGAAAATATCTAGATTCCATGTTACTGAGCTCTGTCTAGATGAAAAATTACCTTGTTACCTCTGGGTAGCAATCTCTTCTGCAATGACTGGGGATGAGACCAATGTTTGCATCATAGCAGTGACTGAGTGTTGAGTAATATGTCAGAAAACATCTGAGTTTTGTAAGTCACCAAACCTGAGTGATGTGGAGATCCTCTGGGCTGATTTGGAGGCAAGGGTAGAAAGCATTTCTGAATGTTTCTGGTCATTCCTGTAATCGTCTTGAAGTGATCCAGGAGCTTGTTGTAATCAAGTTTCTACTACATCAAATACATTATATATGTTGAGCAAGAAATGTTCTTACTCACAGAAACAGAAGCAGACAACCGCCACAGGGGTCAGCATCTGTATGCTTTTTGAGGTCAAGTTTTCCATGGATTTTGATTTGGGGGTTAATTTGGAGGGCAGGAAGTTTCTTCTGAAAATATTTGGAAAAAACTTATTTCTGAAGCAAAATACTTCCACTCAGGAAAAGGTCATTATACTATGTGGAGAGATTTCTGAGTGTGAAAAGTGATACATACTCAAAAAAAAATCTAATACTGTTTGATATTTCTGCATGTTTCAAGCTAACAGTATATAATAGGTTTGTGGAAATCCTCTGTTTGACATTTCTTGCTATCAAGTTACCAAGCTATCTACAACTTTGAAGCTTGAATTTTCTTCTTTCCTATTCTCAGCTGCCTGAAGAACTCTGACAAACTAGCAGGGCATACGAGCTTTTTAAGGACTTGGGGAAAGCAGCTAGGTCCTGTCTATGATGAAACAGTCTATAGGTATTAGGAAGCAGTCAAGGCCATGCTCACCCGGTGGACTTAGGGTAAGGTAGGTACTGGTAAGGTTGGAGATTATTTAAAGGAAGATTTTTGAGAATGCTAGTGATACAGAGGCTGAGTTAGATTGCTAACTAAACATGGTTAGGGACTGTTTGTGGGCTCTGAAAGGAAGTGGCATGAGCTGACTTGTATCTGTTCAGCAAAAATCTCATTCTTACCCCCAAAAAAACAGGTGATCATGTCTTAACTAGCTAGTGAGAATGGTCCCTGGAGCAGGCTGCCCTGTGAACTATGCCTCAGAGGGTGCTAATTGGCCATCCCAGGGAGAAGGCTATCAGTTAATTAACGTGGATGATCAGCAGTGTGGTGCCTGGGCTCACTCCCTGGCTCCGTTCCACTGAGCAGTTTAGCCATAAACAGGGATATCCTTTCTGGAGTGAGCAGCTTTTCTCTGCAGGCTTCAGGCTCACTAATGGGCATTGCTGATTGATCCACAGGCAAGTTGTGATTTACTCTCATTCAGTGGGTTGTTTGTCTGCTTCTCTGGCTTTGCTTTATCACACAAATTGATGGGAGCCTCTCTGTTGGAGTATTGGCAGAACTCAGTGCCTGAGATGGCAGGTAAAAGACAGCTTATACCTTATTCTCTTTCATGCAGTCTTACTTCATCTTTGTTATAAGATGAAGACAACTTCTGAGCAACCCAGCCAAGTAATCTGGTTCTGTGCATACAGGAAAAAAAAAAAAATGCCCTGCCCCAGCACACAGGCACAAGTCCCATTCTACAGGAAGAAGGGGGAAAAAAAATTTTGAATATATATACAGCAGCTTATCAAATCCAGATCTATGATCTCTTTCTCTTGGGTGCAATGGCTGAATTAGAATTGCAGCAGTCTGTATTTGGTTTTATGAGAACTATAATTCTTTCTTTTCCTGCTGCACAAAAAGGACTGTTTTCCCAGAAGAGCTTAGAGAAAAACATCAGGAAAATAAGAAGCTGTAGTCCTGGACCTTAGCTTTTGTTAAGATTCTGCCCCAGTTCCACAGTATTAGTTCCAGGACAATATGACTGTTCTTTTGTCTGGATGCTTTATAGCAAGAAGTCCTTCCTGAGCCAGGAGGAGGCAAGTTCTTAACCCTTGAGGCTTAATGAATTAATTCTAATTACTTAGCTGGGTTCTGCAACCTGTATTATCAGTATTTGTAGGTGAGATTGCTTCCTTTTGACCAAAAGACCTATTTACATGTCAGTAATTACTATATAAGCTGGTTTTATTAAAATCCTTAACCAACCAGAAGATGCACTGGCTCTTGCATCTTGGAGGAACATTAAGAAATGCTTGTAACTTCTCATTTTGATTATACCCCGCATTCATCAGGTATCATTCAGAAGTTGATCACAGCACAAGGAGTGATGGGACCAAATACTAAGCCCTGTCTTCCTAAGTTTGGAAAACAAATTAATCTCTGTGGTAGGGTGATACGTCTGCTTCTTCCTAAATGATTTGGAATAGATTGTGAAGTTTTTTGCATTTGCAGAGCCTCCCATGTTATTGAACAGCACCAAAGAACAATCTCCTGTATAATGAGGGGAGGGCAGGTATTACAGAAAACATTCAAAAAGTGATCAAGAGAAAGAGCACACCTGTTCCAGAAGGGAAAGCACCTCCCTGGACCCACAGGAGAGCTTACTATAAGAATGGAAACAGAGAGCTATGGAAAAAAATGAAGCCACCAGACAAGGTATTTTGCTTTTTAATGTCACAGCTCTTATGGGTGTGTGTTTTTTTGTGGGAATCAATGCCATATTTTGTAACTTCAGCAGACAGGATTCAGGACATGATATACTTTTTCATTAATGTCTCAACCAACCACCTGCATAACTCAATCACAATATTCTTTATAGACCATTTCTTAGTTTTACATTTTACTTTGAGAAGCTGATGGTTTATTAATATGTTCTTCTGATGTAAGAAATATTCTGGCCCTAAAGGGAAAATTGAATCTCATTGTTACTGTAAAAGATACATGCCTTGCAGAATGTGAGTATTCCAGAGAAGAAATAGAAAACATTAAATCCATTTACTAGACAGTAACTAGCCTACTTATGTCTGGTCTATCTACTATTTACTATTAATGAATTGACCAACATGTTTAGGTGATGGCACTGGAATAGCTGCCTATCCAATTTTCAATCTGAAATTGCTTAGCTGACTGCTTCACATTATCAAGATTTTTTTCACTGTGTTGGTTTAGTAAGTTTGACTTTTGTTTACTGAATTTACTAATACTGAAAACTAAAGCTTGCAAGGCCAAGAGGTCCTCTACATCTTCTATAACTGATGATAACCACTGCAAACAGCACTTTCTGGAGTAGGACTGAGCATGCAGGTTTGCAGTATCTACTGCTGTACTCTGATTTAGTATTTGGTCCTCTAAAAAAGGAGAATTTCCATAGAGGTGATTTATCAATATTAAGGTTGAGGATCTCAGAGGATCTGAATCGGTGTTGCTCCACCACGAACTTATCTTTCATATATTACATATCTAAAACTTGATGAAAAATGCAGTACACAGTATCACTGCTAAACCCCTTGTACCTTTCTTTTTTTTATTCAAGATGTTGCAGTTGAAAGTGAGAAGACGTTACACATGGTCATCCAACAACAGAAAGAGGCCAGAGAAGAGGTCAGCTGCACAGCAACTGAACTTTTCGACGAACAGAAGACTAAGAGACCATGTCTTCCTCCTTTTATACAAGGAATCATGAAGACAGCCTGAATTGAGAAAACCCAGGAGAATAAGGGAGATGTGAACCCCTTTGACTGTCGATAGAGATTGCATACTCAGCATATCAAAACAGAACTGAAAAAAGAAGGGGAATGATAACAGAAAGAAGTACTGCAGAACAAAATAAAATAGAAAGAGAAAATAATTTCCTAGGGTTGGTTGTTTGAAGAATGAAGACACTTAGCAAATACTTAACCAACTTGTCAATTTTCTTGTATTGTCCATGTTCCTGGTCAAATGTATTGAATATCAAATCTGAATTAGAAAAGAAGCAGAACACTTCTGTCCCCTGTAGAAGGGGTAGGGAGAAAAAACCGAAGCAAAGGGGGAAAAAGATTTTCTTTAAAACAAAGTGCCTATTATCCAACAAGATGTGCAAAAATAAAATGTGTAACACTCCTTAATTCTGCAACGTGTGATATTACGTGAGTATCTCGGTTCTTCTTTTTGAGCCTAAAAAGCTCTGAGAACCTTCTGAAGGAATCTGTACCCAAAGTCCTCCAAGTTCCTGTAACTCTTCCTTATTGGCTTCTCTCATCAGAAACAAAAATACAAGCAACAAATTTCTTCTTTCTTTCCTGCTATCATGGAAACACAGAAGTCTGTATTTTAAGACATTCAAGTTGCTGTAATACATCTAGCTCTTTGCCCTTTAGGGAATGGTATCCATGTTTGTCTCCACGCTGTACTTCTGTGCCAATATGCCAGTCTGAAGTGGCACATACCTGCCTGTTTACCATGTATCCAGCATAGTGTGGCTGGGCTTTCTTCAGGGAATACAAGTAAGTCTTTCAAAATATCCAGAACTTTCAGTTCTTGATAACATCATTCACCTGTATCTATAGGAAAGGTAAGCACAGGTTCACTCTTTCTGAGTTATGTCAGGACTGTAAGAAAACACAAAGAGGTAATCACAGTTTTGCTACTAGTGAGTGAAGACTGGTTTTTCTCTGAAATCATTTATTTATTTCCATTCACTGCTTGCCCGTCATATTATCCTCCTATCTTCTCTTGGAGAATTAAGGATGAACTAGAAGTAACCTATTGGCAAATGTTCATGCTATTGGTTATGCCCAATGGTGAATCATAAGTCTGAATTACAGGACAACATTGCATTATAGAAATAATAGTTTCTCGTGGTTCTCAACTATTAACATACATTTTAATAATTTAGTCTGTTAATAAGTGTCATCTCTGCAGAGCATTTCACTGCCCTCTCTGTCTCTCCCAGTCCCTCTTCACCTTTTATTCCAAAAAGGTTCTGCCTGTATGAGATACTTGATATCATGTCTCCTCTTCATGCATTACTGTGTCTCTCAGGCCATCCTCAGAGTCGACTACTTGAATTATGAATTTGAATTTAAAAATTACAAGCACTGAAATAAAGATTAATCAGATAAATTGATTTAATGCCTACTAGTCCAGCTGTTCCACCTTACAACTGCTTGTAATTGTGTTCTGTAGACTTGAGGTAGAGCGGTCTCCTCACAGTTTCTTGGGTAGAGAGAGAAAACATTCAGAAACCCTGCTGTGGGCTATCATCTCCAAAGTTCAAACTGAAGTCCTGGCTCTCAGAACAACTTTCCCCCTTCCTCTGAAGCACATTTTAAATAGACTTCTTTTGGAGGAATTCACAGCTCCTTTTCAAAGCACTAGCACGCTAGCCATTTGTTACTGGTTATGTGTGGAAATACTAGCACGTCTCCAGTCCAAAGGTTGCTTTTCTCACTCAGGGTTCTTTCTATAGTGAGTACCCAGCAACAGGAAACAGTTTGAGTGGAGGCCACGTGAACCTTGCCCAGACCACTTCACTGGTTGTATGCCTAAAGCCATAATGTTGGGTTGATGGAAAATACCTGCTTGAGCTTACATTATGTTTTAAGACTTCATGCTAAATTAACAGTTTTAAAGGTTACAAGTAATTTTTCGTCACATTGTCAAATTCAACAAATTAAGGTTTTCTTTTGCTGCTTCATGATCTGTTTGCATAGAAGTCTGTGACCCTACTGTTTATCCAAATATATAGTTCACATTGATTCTATGCAAATAATCAGTCATTTTGTCTGGGTTTTTTTACAAGGAATTGCCAGAAAGCTAAAGCAAAAACATTCTTACAATTCTTACAATAAACTCCTTGGCACACAGTTAATTTTCTTCGGTTTGTACTGTAAGTCATGCAGCATGCTTCTAGCGGTTGTAACAATGTTGAGCTGTTAAAAAAAATTAATAAAAATGGAAGACTATGTAAAAATGACTGATTTTATTCTGTCATACCTAAAAATGTGTAAATAATGTAATCATGAGGAAGGGTGTGAATGTTGGCTACTATGAATGATACTATTCTTTCTTTAAAGTATTTTTACTCTTGCTTCACAAGCTTGGTATCTGATACTGGTGATGACTAGAAGTTTCAAACAGTTCATGGTGAATAATGGATTTAATTAGTTTTAGTTCTGTTTCTGCATGTGATTTTGTCATGAACATCTTATAATTTTCTCAAAATGTATTCATGAGATAATTTCTCTGAGTAAGTTTCAGTGTATATATTGTTCACAACTCCAAATATTTAAAATTCAACATCTAAGCTGTTTTAAAGAACTTTGATTGGATGTATGAGTCATATAGTATTTTTCTGTTCCAGGACTGGTTAAAAGAAACTTATAAATTTTTATGACTAGTCACTTTTACAAGTTCAAACTTGCTGTGTTCTTATTTTCTAAGATTCATTTTAAAAGGTCCTTTTCTGTGAACTATTCTGCAATTGGACTTCTTTGTCTGAATAGGGGACTTCTTTGTCTGAATAGGCACACAGAATTATACTCAAAATGAGTCCAAACACAGCCACAGTAGAGTCAGCATTTTTCCAAGTAAATATTTCTGGAAATTCTACTCAGGTAGATATATGTCTCATCAACTGGCCATTTCAAATGTACTTTGACATACTTTGAAGTGACTTTATGACAAGTATTTAGATCTCGAAAACTTGGGGAACAGGAGAAGGTAGAAAAAGCCATTTACAATTCTTAGGTATTTTATGCTGTGGTTAAGGAAGGCATTTGGTGGTCCTTAGTGTCTGAGTTCATATAATCAACACTGAATACTAGCTCAAAATGTCTGGATGCAACTATATACTCATTTTTGCATCCACAGTTTACCTACTCTGATACCACTAGCCCTTGAACTAATACTTGATTCTAGGATAAGGTTAAGAGGTATATAAGTTTCTCTTACTCTAAGTTCTATAACTAAATCAAAAGTGTATTTCTGACATACGAGTAATTATAGGTAGTGATTAAAAATTAAAGCTCTGAGCCACTAATACCCCAAGGCAGCTGTTCTGTTTTGCTGATACATCATACTGAATTAAGCTGGTCACTTTTGGCCTGCTTACCTAATTCACATACTCCCTAATGGAATGAAATACTTTATTACATTTTGGTTGACCTGCCCTTTACCTTTAATAATTTGTGGAAGAGATGGAAACAAACAAAATCTATTGATTATGTACTCCACACTTGTGTAGGGATTAGTGTAATTTTTAAAAGAAAGTTATGCATGGGAATATGTTCATTAGAATAGACTCTTACCTTTGATGTCATTAGGGTCACATCCAGAATGGCTTTTAATATCATGTACTTTAACCATAAGTAATTCAGTTTATAAAAAAGCCTTCAGTGGGACTAATTCAAAATTCAGAATATGCTTAAATTCATTGTAGACTTGAAACATATAAGAGCTGCAAATACTCTGTGTTTTCCACTATGACTCTTCCTGCTCTGTAGTAGGTAAATATACTCATATACTACTCTAACCAGAGGAAATTATATATATTTTACAGCAAGCTTTAAATGTTCTGTGGAGTTCATTCAACCCAATGCAATATTCTGTAAGTTTGCCACATCAGAAACATTTATTCATATATCTTAATTGCCAGTGATTCTAAAGACTCTTTTCAAGTAGCATTGCTAAGACTGTTGTTATCAGCAAGAGAATTAGTAAAGTGGTGTCTTAAATAAGATCAGTGAGGTTTACTGAAGTTGGTGTATTTTAACCTCCATTTTTGTTAACTTCTATAGTCTCAGAAATTCGAACTGTGTTTCCAAAACATACAGCAAATACTGCTGTCAGTTATATTTTCTCATCTCAAAGTTACTGTTAACTTTCTGAAGAGTGATTCTGGAACGGAGGGCACAGCATGGCCAGAGTTTCCAGAGACTGCTACCCCTCTCCTATTTGAGTATCTTAATTGCCTGTTTTTCATTTCAAGTAGTTAGCAGATGGCAACCTTACACAAAACTAGGAAGCTATTCCCTGCAAATAAATTATTGTCTCTAATATCCAATGGACACAATTATATGCATGTTGTTTTTCCAGAGCTATTCCACCACTTAGAACAGGTAGTGCTCTGACAACAAACACTGCCTTTAGAACAAGATGAAGTTTTATATTTTGCCCTTTGTAGAGATGTGCTTAAAAAAATCAGCAATACTATCTAGCAACAAAAAGAGCAGTTATACCTTTCTTTATCTTTAACTACATACATTCATTTAACAAAGTAAACACAAGGATATCCCTTATGTTTTATCATGGCTTGTTCTTCTGCCTTTTTTTCACGCAGAGGGACAACCATACCTTACATAGGATCCCAGCAGGAAAAACCCTAGAAATTCCTGGAAGCCCAGCCATCTGTTGGAGCATAGCAGAATGGGAGCTCTCAGATATGTAGGAGGTTTTGGTCCATCACCTCTTCTACACCTTCTGTAAAGAACAGAAGATAACACACAGCCCTCCATTTGAATGTTGGGTAAGCCCCTTTAAAGTAATTCTTATGCAAGGATATTGCTGGCTTACCTGAGACCCTCTGAGATCACCAGTTTGTGATCATCCTTATTTTATTAAGTAAAAATGAAGTAGTGAAGATGTAGCAAACTAACTGGCACCAACTGAATGCAGGTTTTGCAATTTTTTTCATATATAAGTTTCATATCCTCAGACAATGTCTGAAGATCATTGTTATTTATTAGTATACAAACTTGGTAGCATAAAAGGAATATAAAGGTTATTTCCTCAGCAAATGGCTTTGCAGAGGTAGTAGCCCCGTGACAATCCTTTAACAAATGGAGCAGTTTTATCCAATGTTCCTGGCCTTCCACAAAAAATACCGTGTGTCTGCTTCCTTTCCTCCTTTTTTAAAGACAAAGGTGCAGCAGATAGAAGAGGCATAATTAAATGACATGAAAGTATTTCCTGTGCAGTTCCTTTGCACTACTATAAACAGTTTATCATAGATATCGAGATAACCAGTCTCTCTTTCAGTCTATATAAAGAGAGAGATAAGGCATATTTGTTATGAAGAAACGTAAAGATTAAAAATAATCTTCTGGCAAACAGCATAGTGAAATAAGAGCAGAAAGGTCACACTAGACAGCATCTGGGTGGATTGTGACAAGGAAGAAATGGAGATGAATGACTAGTCTTAGATTAAAGATTCTCATAAGTGTCTTACAGTAATCATCATTGCAAAGGTGATTAAAATAGCACGCTTAGTCATGTTGTATCCACTAATCTGGAGATAGAACATTATTATGCAGCACTTATTCACGTATGTAGCACATGAAGGCAGAATTTTAAAATGGTACGTCCCATTCGGCTTGTGAGTCAAGCGAAGATTATGGAACACCCATTTAATTGCCTCTGTAATGCCACAGCTGCAGCATGTGTATTTCTGTATTCAAATAGCAGAAGCCACTTTCCTAGCTATTTTAGCTCATTTTACCTTCATTCTCTGCACTTCCCTGCTAAATCAGCTGCCCAAGGCCTACATTGAAAAGTGGCTTTCTGCAGTCTTCCAGAGGAAGGTGTCTCCTGCACCAAGCTGGTCTGCAGTAAATCCAACATTTCTTCAGGAGAGGGTAGGCTTCCGTGCTCTGGCTGAAGGAGACATTGCTGACATTCTTTACAGACCAATCTGCTGATGAAGTCTTCCTAAATTATTTTCATCAAATTTTACTTAGCAGTTATGCTAGCTAATCTACCCAACCATCTCTTGTAATTAATAGAACTAATTCCTCTGATTCTTAATCAGCTGCATCATCTGAAAATTCCTGCATGCAGTCTGCATGTTGGAAACTTTAGACTACCATACTGTTGCATCAGTTGTGTTTATCTTTTTATTCACATCAGTTTTAGAAAGAGATTCTTCATTCATGATAGTTCCTAACCTGAGGGGATTCTAGCTTGCTTGTTCTTTTTGTAAAGGCAAGGTGACCCTGAATATCCTGCAGCCTCTGAGAAATCTAAGAAAATAGTTAAGTATTAAAAGATATCTTGTCCAAATGTCTCCAAGGTGAATAAATTATCCCACATGTACCTTCTTTGTCCACTTTATGCTCATATTCTATTGTGCACATGGAGACTGATTAAGGAAGAAGGGTATTCATTTAACTGAAAATATTACCACCATAAGTAACTTACTTAGACTCTGAGGATAAGAATGTAAAACATAGTGAGACTATCTTATCTTTGATACTTTAAATCTGTGAATTGAGAATTATTTCAAAATACAATTGACATAATTACCACCAAAAAAACCTCTATTAAATTAAACGGGAAAGTATATGCATTCTCCTAAGCTCAATACTTCTGTTTCTTGATTAATCAAGGTAATAGTTAAACATGGAACATAATCTTAAAGGGAGCTGCAGTCCATGATGAAGATGGCTTTGTGAAGCCTTACCTCTGAGGTATTTACAAGAGACAGTGCAACTTACCCAGCAAGAAGCACTATAGCTGCACCATTGCACTCTGCTTGCTTTAATTTGCTCTGTCAAGAAGTTGTGTATGTTGGACAAGGCACATCCCCGCTCTGGTGTGACTATGATGCTGCTAGTCGCCGATCGGCTGTGTGCCGAGTTGTGCTGCGTAGCCATAATTGAAAAGGCTTCTTCTTGGATAAACATGTAAAAATAAGCAATTCTAAAATATTTTCTTCTTTCATACATTATTCTGAGTGATATTACCTTTTCCTCATCCTAGTCTCCTTTTTTCCTCACACAGAGGAAATTCTGGTGTGGTGCCTGGGAAAATGATTTGTCAGGTGTCATCACTCTCAAATTCCCTGTGATGCCCACAAGACTTTTCAAGATTATCTTGCATAATTTCACTAATAAGGGACAGCTGCCTGCAGAAAACAACTATAAAAATTAGTCCAAAGTCTATATTTTCATATTATGTTTCAAGCAGTCTTTCTATTGCTGCAGTTTGGACTATAGATACTGATTAAGTTCAAATTCAAAAAAATTTATGGAACAGACTCAGATAGTCATGTCATTTTGACCAAAGACATAAAATTATGACTGATATTTGCTAGCCCAGAGATGTCAGCCCACTGTAGGGAGCTATGCCAAGCTGCTTTCCTCAACTGATAACATCCAGGGTAAATAGGCAAGCTCTTCTCTCGTCTTCCACCTCTTCATCTGTGGAATGTATTCAACTCAAACAAGAGATCGGCCTCTTCCCAGGGGATCCAGAACTTTATATGCCTAGATGCTAATATTCTTCTCTGTTCTGCAGCAGTATCATGAATATTATTCAAGAGTCAAGATACTGTCTGTTCTGCCAGAGAAGAGAAGGCTTTTGCCAGATCTTAATCATGAACCATATAACCTAATAGTCTATGTTTAGAAATGTCTTTTCCAGATGGTGCACATTTCCTTTTCTCATCTTAGGATTTCTTCTACTCAGTTGGACTGTTTATGTTATTCCTTCCTGTTTTTCCCTCCATATCTCTTCAAATAAGAGTCAGAATTAGCCAATACAGTAAAAACTCAATATTATTGTCAAAGTCTCTCATTTGCAATAGGTAGTCTCCCTCAGGGTAAAAAATCAGTATTTTTAGATGCCATAGTGCCATTTTTCCCAGATGACTGCAAAAATATATCTGAACTTATTGTATAAGTACTCTGAATGTTCTGTCATTTCCTTTTATTTGAGGTAGTGGTAATTTTGGTGGATTCACATTGCACAGTTACATTTTAGACTTCCTTGCACTGATAGAAAACAGTAAACTTGAAAAGAGAAGTTTGAAAGACTTTGTTCCTTAGAGACTGGACCAGCAGGAAAATAAATCATCAAACACTATTGCATAATTATAGAACCATGCAAGAAAAGAAAAAGGGTGCAATAAAACTTCAGTCTTACCAGAAGTGTTCATTAGAAAGGAAGGAGAGAGCATCTTTTAATTGGTTTTCATGAGAAATCATACCATTCCCTTTCTTTCAGGGTTGTAGAATTTCACCTGGGAAAAAATTACCAAGAAGCAGTGAAATGAGCTTAAATACTGCCAGGTATACAGTGTGGCACGCGTTTTTTTTTCTCCTGGGTGAGATAACCCTCCTCAGACTTCTAAAGGTGCACTTGATTGCATGGTAGCAATGCTGGGATGCTATGAGAGCCTTTCTTTATTGCCATCTCTTTGCCAAAGGGAAAGTGCTGTTGTACAGGAGCATAGCCCAAATAGCTTTACTTTAGCTGTCACTCCACAAAATGTAGAAAGAACAGTGCCATGCTGAACATCTGAGAAATATGAGTGACAAGTAAAAATAGACATAAAGATAAGCAAAAGAAAAATTATTTCAGGAGAGACAGGAGAATTGATAATAGAAATCAACATGAAGTCCAACAAAACATCCTTAGTAAAACCTTCATCTATTCCAATGCTTAGGCATTGCCACTGCATCTACTTACAAAAGATTGTTGCTTAATGTTAGACTGTTATTCCTGTTTCCATTCCCTTTTTAATGCTTAGGACTTGTAGCAAGATATTCTGATATGATATATAATTGTGGAAAATGGCTCATGGAGCACAGCAGCATAGATAAGCAGTAGTATCTCAGAAGAGCATCATCAGATTAGTAGTGAAATGTACAACTTGATGCTGTCTTGATAAAGATGGTAACAGAAATGAATCATGGTAGCCTTAAGTTATGACAGTTCTTTTAAATACTTGGACAGGGTCACCAAGGCGCCAGCAGCCATAGGTGGGATTTTTCTCTCCCTGCTTCTGCTGCCCAGCCAGTCTGATCTCAGAGGACTAAGATCATGGGGAAATGTTACCATATGGTGAAGGCTGATGTTAGTGATGCTTGTATGCTCTCAAATTACTCTCCTCCTAAACCCCTTACCTGTGATATGGACTCCTGGTTTTCACTCATTCTCTTCTAGGGCTTTACAACACTAGCCCACAGTATTATCTGCTTCAGCATTCACGAGGGAGGGAGGAGCATTACAGGCTGTGGGGAACAATGCGTTTCAAGCAATTGCATCTCATCTGTAGGGTAACTATCGAGGTAGCATCTCCCCAGCTTTCAGGAAAAACTACCTTATTAAGAGGTGAAAGGAGCAACAACAGATGAACAGTATTGGACCAGGGAGTACTGTACAGAACCAAGTACGAGATTCATGTTGTGGTGACCGTGATGCTACAATAATATCAGCGCTAATAATTCTGGTACAGTTTAGTATTGTATCCTTTCAAAATCTCAGTGTTGTGAGTTGTGTAGTATGGTAATATATGGTGATATTACGTCTACACTGGTGACGATACTTTTTTTCTGAGCAGCAAGGAAGAGTGAACTCCTTTCAGGTCATACATGCACATCCACATTTTCATCCAGCTAGATAAGCTGAGGCATTAGAAGCATCATGCAGAGTCTGTTCTGTCTTTTTGGATCTGAAATCCTTCAAAGCTGACACAAGCTGTTAATACCAAGTTGTTAATACTGCCATTTGATGACTCTGGAGTGGACTATGTGAAATGTATTTCATGGCTGCCATTCTAGCTTCTATATTTGTAACAAATTGTCACTGTTGTTGGTTAAAGACTGTGTGTACTCAAAGGCAAGATTATTCACATGTCTGTAGAGCTGATGCTTCCAAAAACAGTTTGAAGAGTGCTGGCAGGGCTGTGGGGAAGTTTGCAATGGGAACTGATATACTTATCCGGTGGCGGAATGTGAGCTTGAAAGAAAGAGCAAAATGACCAAAAAAGGTTTGAAGAAATCCATAGGCAGTTGGAAGCAGTTAAAAGAGAAAATCTGAGTTAAGTGTGAACATGAACAAAAAAGAAAATATAATAATAAACTGAATAACAATTACTATAGGGAAAATTAGAAAGAACAATTCACAGGACAATAAATAACGAATAGGTTCAAAAAGGGGAAAATCTCAAAATTACTATATAATTAATTGCTATTTACACCCCTGAGAGAGATTATTTTTAACTCTGGGTATTTTTTCTCTAAGCTAGTTACTGACAATTACTGTATACCTAGAGAGCTGGATTGTCTTTTTTGGATTTTTATTTTATGTGGCAAAATACCTTTCAGGCGTATGTTAGCTACTAAAGGTTGGGTTTTCACTTTCCACTTATCCACTTAATATTTGACAACCAAAAATTATTTTTAAAAAAGGTATCTTTCTGGCCACAAAACCTGTTTACATATTTTTGAAGCTATTGATAAGGGGATAGTGATAAAGTAACAGCTGGTGATAATATCCTAGTATGGGACATGAATTTTTCTGTTATTATAGATCAAGTTTCATATTATGAAAACCATTTTCATATACACACAAACTTACACTTAAAATCAGCAATAATTTATTTAGGGAATATCCAGCAAGGTATTTTTTTTCTTAATGAACTGATTTTGCCAATTTCAACTTTTAAAGGCATTTCTCCTCCTCTCATTAGCAATTATGTTATAAGCTGGTATCTCTTGAAGAGTGCCTTTAAGAACAATTACACAATATTCTGGACAGATATTGACACATCAAGGGTTTTTTCCATGATGGCTCTAGAGATATATGCTGAATGAAATTCCTGAAATTAGAATCAAACTCCACTAATTCCCTCATTCTTTTCTGCCTAGCTAGCAATATTTTCAAATTATTTCAAAACAGATTTAAAACATTATTTCGAGATGATGTTAAACAGCAGGTGGGAACTTCGGTGGTTATCAGTGCAATTCATATGAATAGGTTGCTCTGAACAGATTAGCCATCATGATGACTGATGACTTTGGAAAGTATGGAAGATCAGTAGAACCTTCATGCATCAGGAAGAGACTGGAGGTGCTACCAGATATTACTTCTACAGGATATTTTTCTGCAGTGGCTTCAGCTGGTGTGGCAAGACTATTTTCTTGACACTTAAGAACATAGAAGGCTGAACGCAGAATATAGGCATGGCAACGCAGATGAAGCTGTAGCTTGAACTGTAATAGGAGTGCATTTTGTTTCTTAGTTGTGAAAAGTGTTTAGCCACTACCATCTGGAAACCTGCTTCTTTTCCAGTTGTATCAGCCTATAGCCAGCCATTTTTATGTTGTTAAATCAACCACTGAAGGTGTTTTAATAAGGGCAGGTACTCTGATAAATCAAAATATGTCTGCACTGGCCATACAACTTGGAGTAAAAAAGTAAATTATATAGTCATACATAGCTAATATTTGCCCTCTCCCCACTGGGCAAAAGACACTGTGAGTTCCAGCTAATTAGGTATGATTGATCCATTAACATTAATAAGTATCTGAAAAGGTCCATTGTACCGTGACATTTTGAAATTTCACTCTGCTCCACAAAATAAAAAATGAAATTCTTGCCTGATGCAGATGTTAATGGCGCTATAATTCCAGACCTTATTCTGAAAGACCCGCCTTATCTCATGTTTCCCTGTTTCACAAAAATTTTTGCTGTTTGTATGCTGAAACACGTTACTTGTATCCAAATTACAGAGTGATATTAATTTCCTATAGTAAATGTTTGTAATGTTTGCACATCAGAAAGGTGTTTACGCAAGGGTGATGGATGGGGACCAGATTTAGTCTTTCACAATGCTCTCAATAGGCTGCAAAGCTGTTTCTTCCGGTGTCCTCTTGGGCTTTGGGGTCCGGACCAAGTAAATGCTGTGCTTTAACTGTAAAGCAGATTTGATGTTGTAAATGGTTAATGTGGTGTAGGAAATTATTACACACTATGGTATCTACTTTGATTTTGTTAGTAAAATACTTTATTAGGGAGATAGGCAACTTAATGGCATTTTTCAGTTAAATGCCATTCTTGAGTAATAAAATTATAGCTTTGATGTATAACAACGTAATAGACTGAAAAATGAAGTAATATAATCAATGTGCAGGATGAATGCATATTTGTGCAACTGTGTACGGTAACAATTTGTAGGGGGGACCACAGTAGTTCTTTGGTGACATGGAGAGGGTCTGTCTGCCCCATGCTACTAGAATGAAAAGGCTTTCAGTGTCCTGTGTTCTCAGCAGGCTTCAGGACAGGGTTAGATAGGCCGATATACACTTATGCATTGTCAATCACTGTTCTTCAGTGAGCTCCCCTATTCTGCATCTTTTCTGCATCTTATCTAGCATCTGCTCCTGAATAGACCTTTTTCTGTCCAGTCTTCCTTTTCTTGACTATTTCTGCCATTTTTCTAGTTCTTGTCCCTCGTTCTTCTCTTCTAATATAAGTTGTCTTTTCTGCTGTTGTTCAGCTGCTGACTTGGAGGCATAGCTGGGGTTTGTTAAAGCAACACAATTCTGCTCCTTCATTCCCTTTCTCATCCCTTAGGGATGTAGTGAGGTATTAACTACTGATATCATTTTTTTCCCCTCATGTTGTGCGGTGATTGGTGTTAAAAAAAAGATACATTTTTGATTCCCTTTCTGTAGTGTATTTTCCAGGAAGAAGAGTAAGATTTTAAAGGTAGGTTGCTTTTTTTTTTTTCTAGTATGC